>NC_062998.1:37408142-37711172 GCF_023078275.1 Leguminivora glycinivorella
ATAGGATAGATAATATGATTTCGCTTATAGTGACATAGGTACTTATTATACTTATGCTATATTCTAAAACTATTTTTTATAAAATGACCGGTTACACTGACAAATCCGATGGTTTTCATAGTCGTCCCTACGTCATTCATGCATTTATGTGGTGTATCAGTTATTTTGATTTTATTCTCAGTGAGATGTTGATGATTGGGACAAGTTTAATAAAATTCTCATTTAACACGTTCACTGCGAAACAGGTCATTCTGACCCTGTTCTGGATTTCCCCCTGGTGCGGCGACAGAAATGCGCAACTTTACCCTAGTGCGAAGCCCATATCATTGTGAATTTTTTTTTTTTATATAGTCAAGTATACGTTTATATTTGTCATTTTACACTCTATTTGACAGCATATACATTAATAAACAGGTCCTGTGCGCATTAGTCTTAAACTTTTGTTATTCAGTGCGGAACAGGGCCTATAATGACAGCTCAGTTACGCACGACCTTGTATAGCACTGGAGCAAAGTGCAAAATGCATTAGTGTTGTTACCATATTATCAATCCACACGTTATTTTGTGGTGAAAAAATGTGTTTCGATTGTTTTAAATGAAAATCGTTAAATACAATATAACGCTTTTATACGCAAAACGCTTACAATTTTATTAAATATTATTACGTAAAAATATATTGTAAAAAGTTTAAATTGCTTGATGCAAAATATTTACTAAAATTTCTAAAAATGGTTTTTTAAATAATGTTAAGAGCAAAATTAAAAGTTTTGGTTGTATATAAAAATCTGATTACATTACAGGTAAAGAAAATAAGAATTGGATCGATATATTAGTTTGTTTATTTTCCTCATCACTACTAAATCATCGACATTTTTACCTGTGCCCGTTCTGGCTGTGCGGTACAAGTCAATTTTGACCTGTTAATTAATTCGTCTATAAAATCTAAACGAACAGTCATCAACTTCGGCGAAGACAGTATTGTGTAGATTAGTTATTAGACTAAACATTGTTTCAATAAAATTTAATAAATGTGTATCTGTTAATAGTATTTTATGCAACTGGTGGTTAAAAGAGGTCAAAAAAGGTGAGTGGCGTGGGTAACAATTTGAGGCGAAGCCGAAAATTGTTAATAAAGACGCCACGAGCATTTTTTGACTCAGTCAAACACCTTTAACGTTTATTGCCAAACGTTAAATAGTTACTATAATGATTCACTGTGGCGAACTTTAAAGAGTCTATGGGTAACCTTTACTGGAGATAAATTAAACTTTAAATGTCCGATATTAACTCTGTATTTAATCCGACTTTATATGATCAGAAGGTTACAATTATAAGTACACAAAACTATGTGAGGGCCAGGCGGTGCCGCGGTACGACTACTAGTTTGTGTGCGCGCTGTATGCCCCGCCGCGCTCAGTGACTGACTGTTAGCTAAAGCTCCAAAGTAATAAGTTCATATTTGCTGACTCTAATGCATGCGTCACCGCCGTGCCCCTACATCATTCCCCCCCTTTTCTTTTTTTTAAAAAGAAAAGAAAAGGTCCAAATTAATACAACATCATACAAAAAATAATCAAAGCTAATAATAGCCAAGTATTTGCTAACAATGTAACACAAACCTTACAGTGCTAAAGGTTCAAGGAACGCTTACCAAGCTAACGTTCATATGGTAAACAAGAGTTGCGAAATCATATCCGCTCTAGTTACATTACATTACATTACACAAACACTGTTTCATTTATAATAACATACATCTAGTTCTGAGAACTTAAAACTTAATAACACAAGCTAAACATGTTTCTTCACATAATGACACTTATTGTTAATACACTTGTTGTGGGTTAGCAGGAACAGTATGAACTTTGATCGCTGTGGGTGGTATGTTCTCCACAGTTCTCTGTACCCACGATCTTGCACATTGCTTACATTTCGTTCTTACAATGTAACACATTGCCAAAAACAAAATTATCCCCAAAACGATGAGTCCAATTCCGACATAATTTAGTTTTGACTCCACTTGATTAGACAAATTTTCTACTTTTGCTATAGCTATAGCACTGTGAGAGTTACTATCGTCCTGCTTTCCTTGAGATAATCCCATTGTTACACAATCAAGATGTTCTGACACTATGTGATACTCTAACGTCTAATACGTTTCGAGATGAATTTGAATTTAATACATGTATTTAAAAAAACATCTGTTTAAATATGCTACAACAATCATGAATCAGTATATTACTACTTATGACATATCACGTACCACCTTGATACGCATACTTAGCAATTAAACATCGTCACAGTACCTACGCGACCTGCCGTACATTAACTCTAAACTAAGTTGCGGAACTCTTTTATAGAGCCCGACTTGAAACTGAAAAAAACTTTAGCGATAAGTAATTATGTTTGAATGTAGTCATCCACCCGGTGGAGTGACTAACGTCCTACTTTAGGGAATTTCCATTCCCAGGGTCCAGTCTCCATCCAGGAGATACTAAGTTAAAAGACAAATGTAGTGGACCCGGGTTTCCTGCACTTAGGAAAACCTGAATTAAGAAATGATCACTTGCGGGAAACCCTCCGCGCAAGTAACTTTACTCCTCAGCTCTTGACATCGATATTCTTAAAGTCATTGTACTCCCATATATTGACTGTGGTACTACCTGTATGTGACAACTATCCATCAAGCAAAAATCTAACTGGCCTATTTATAACTCGCCCGCTCCGCGTGGTACGAGTCACAGGTGTCGGCGTTTGTTGCACTAAAGGCTGTTTAGGCTCATTTGTGCTCAAACCTGTATTACCTGTCTTTTCAGAGGAACTTTCTACTTCTGGCTGTTCATTTAACAAAAATGCTGGTTTTAACCTATCTATGGATATCTCTACTTGTCTGTTAGGTAACTGAATTTTATAAGTCTTAGGCCTTCTATTCAATACTAAATATGGTCCGTCATAATTAGGAGTAAGCGGTTTACGTACCATATCATTCCTTACAAAAACATGAGAACATGACTCTAACTCTTTATGCACAAATAATTTTCTTGAATCGCTATTCGCTCGTGACGCGGGACGTAGACTCTCGACTACCGATCTAAGTCTTTCTACATATGAAAATGGGTCGTCGGAACTTTTTTGTGATTGAACGTAAAAATCACCCGGTAATCTCAATACATGACCGTATAGCATCTCAGCTGCACTTACCTCATTGCCTGACCTGCACGCTGCTCGGAGTCCTAGTAGAACCGTTGGAAGCTCGTCCGCCCAGGATGCGTTGTCTGCTAACCTGGCTGTTAGAGCACTTTTAGCTACCCGATGCCAACGTTCGACGATCCCGTTGCTCTGAGGGTGATATCCCGTTGCTCTGTAGGCGTTGTACGTACCTTCTGAACGCCTAGAAATTTCATCAAACCCCTAAATAGATCGCTTTCAAATTGTCTACCTTGATCCGTTGTAATTAAACTTGGACAACCGAATCTACAAATCCAATTTTCATAAATAACTTTAGATACTGTTTCCGCTGTCATGTCAACAATTGGTATGGCTTCCGGCCATCTAGTGCGACGATCTATCATAGTAACTATGTACCTAAAACCTTGAGCTGTCGTGGGTAAAGGTCCCACGATGTCCACATGAATATGCTTAAACCTTTCCGCGTCCTGAAATTTACCTAACTTCGATATCGTGTGCCTATTTACCTTTGCCCTTTGGCACTGTACGCACGCCCTTGCCCATGTGCCTACATCTTTATTCATGCCTGGCCAAAAATATCTTTGGGCTACCATCTTACGCGTGGTCCTAATCCCAGGATGACTAACGTTATGTACTGACTCGAACGCTATCTTCCTGAATTGTTCTGGTAAATACGGTCGAGCCACGTCACCTGATATCTCGCAATATAACTTTACGTTTGAATTTGGCATGCCTAACAATTTATACTTTGTTCTATCTGTTGTAAACAGGTCCGCGAACTGCTTATCTGCTTCCTGTGCTTGCGCAATTTCTTCGAAATCGCTTGCTACAGGGCACGCTATTGTTTCTACACGTGATAGCGCGTCAGCAACTATATTCTGAGAGCCGCTAATGTGTTCTATTTCGCTCGTAAATTCGCTTATAAACATTAGCTGTCTCGCTCGCCTAGGTGTTTCTTTCGCTGAGCCTACTTTTGTTAACGCTACCGTGAGGGGCTTATGGTCCGTATACACTATCAACCTCCGGCCTTCTACCATGTTTCTAAAATGTACTATAGCCATGTATATTGCAGTCAATTCCCTATCATATGTACTGTACTTCTTCTGAGCCTCTGAAAATGCTTTTGAGAAATACCCAAGGGGTCTCCAAACGTTATTCGTGCGTTGCTGTAGCACGCCACCTGCACAAGTTCCAGACGCGTCGGTCATAAGAGCTAGTGGAACGTCCGGTACCGGAAATGACAATGTAACGGCGCTTTTAAGGCTTTCCTTACACTGCTCGAACGCGGTCTCTGCCTCGGCGTCCCACTCAATTTTCGTCTGATCTTTTTTCTTCGAGTTGTGCAAAAACTTATTTAAATGATTCTGTATCTCCGCGGCTTTACCTAGATGTGCTCTATAAAAGTTAACCATTCCTAAGAAACGCCTAAGTTGCTCAACGGTCTCGGGTCTCGGATAGTTAATAATAGCCTTTACTTTGTCGTCGCGTGGTCGTAATCCGTTTTCTGAAACTGTATAACCTAAAAAATCTACCTGCGATAGTCCGAACTGACATTTACTCAAATTAATCGTTAAACCGACTTTTTCGAAACGCTCAAAAATTTTTGCAAGATGTTCCCTATGCACACTATCGTTCTCTGAAGCTACTATTATATCATCTATGTAACAAAATAATGAAGACTTTGCGCCTAGGTTATCAGTGATCGCCTCGATGTCCTGTAATTCAGCGTTCATGAAACGCTGAAACGTTTGTGCTGCGTTACGTAATCCAAAACATAACCTTGGGAACTCAAATAATCCGAAAGGCGTAATTATTGCCGTTTTCTCGATGTCCTCAGGTGCGACTTCTATGGCATGATATGCTCGATTGATATCTAAAGTGGAAAATAGTGACTTACCCGATAATCCGTACGTGAAGTCTTGTAACCTGGGAATCGGGTACCTGTCCGGCTTCGTGACAGCGTTCAGCCTCCTATAGTCTCCGCACGGTCTGATCTGCCCGTCCTTCTTCGGAACTATGTGTAGAGGGCTGGCCCAAGGACTCTTACTCGGCCTGCAAATACCTAAAGCTTGCATGTTACGAAATTCCTGCTTTGCCTGCTCATATCTATCTCGCGGTAACGGCCTAGCTCGCGCATATACCGGAGGACCTGATGTCTCTATGTAGTGCTTTACACTGTGTTTAGCAGGTTCTTTAAACGATACGGGGTTTGCTACGTCCATGTAACGCATCAAGATGTCACGGTATGGGTTATCATCCCGAATACATTTTATGGACACATGTTCACAATGCTCAATAGACCCTACGCATCTAAAGTTTGTCACTTTATCAACTAATATTCTACTGTCCAAATCTACCATTAACTTATGAGTCCTTAAGAAATCTGCACCGATGATGGCTCGAGTCACGTCACACAATATAGTCCTGCGGCGCTGGCTATATTTTGGGTCCTAAGTTAAAAAATATTAAAGTTGATTTTGTTTTCGTTTATAAATACTTTGCTAACATATAAAATTTAATATTTCGTTTTGGGTCACATTCCTAGGGTGCTTTTTCAGTAATTTGGTAATTTGTGGTTATAATTTTTAATTTCACCTAATGTGGTCAAAAAAATATTCGAGAGAAAAAATGTAACTGTAATGCATTTAGTATGACATTTTTAGCGTGTATACGTAGTTTGTGTTAATTTCCTCGAATGCTATATGACAATTTGTCATACCTAGCGAAACAGACGCAAAAAAATATTCATGTTAAAAAAAATTTGTAAAGCCGCATTACCTCCTTTAAATATATCAATAAACTGAAATTGTGTTTTTCTACTCCAATGCTTTATAAAATTTGCGATAATTTAGCTAAAATAGGTTCTTACCATTACAAAAAAATATTAAAGTTACTAGAGTTCACATCTTAATAACTAAAAAGACAGGGTAAATAAGATACATGAATTTGGGTCAGTTTAATAGAATGCTTCGAAAAATAATACGGTATTAATATTTGCGTTCGATCAAGTCAAGCGGGCGCGTCCGCGCGGCCGTGGCGCGGGAGCAGGGAAGGGCAATGACCTCTCTCGATATTCGACAAACCGCACGTTGCGTACAAAACGCAAATTTATTTCAACTGTGCGCCCGAATCACGCTATTTAATGCTAAGCCTGATAAGGTTGTATTTGATAAGACCACTAGAGTAGCAATTTTAATTAAATATACCTATTTTCCACATGCATCAATAAAATAATTTCATTTCTAAATAATAAATTTAGTATGCAACGTGGAATCTACAACTACTACTGCCAAATAATTAGTCGATTTATCTTCTAAGTACTTTAAAATTATCTTATACTATTAAACGAGCAATTCTTGTATATTTATTTATTTATTTATTTATTTATTTATTTATTTATTTATATATACCGACGATCTCGGAAACCGCTCTAACGATTTCGCTGAAATTTGTTTTGTGGGGGTTTTCGGGGTGAAAAATCGATCTAGCGTAGCCTTAGATCCCGGAAAACGCGAATTTTCGAGTTTTCTTGAGTTTTTCTTTCGCATTTGTAAACGTAAAATATGGTCCTTAATTTCGCCGCGCGCGCATCGATTCCGCGTAGCTCAGTCGCACGAGGTCGGTCTAATGTACGCAGATAGATCGTAGGTGTCAGGGTTTCGAATCCCGGCCAGAAATTAAGTTTTTGTTTTTTGTCTTTTTTTTTGTTTTTGTATTTATAAGAGTTTTTTTTATCTAAAGACGTGATATATTAAAATAGAACCGAGCGAAGCTCGGTCGCCCAGATATACTTATATTAAGCGTGTCACTCACTATGCAGATTGAAGAGCGCTTATCTTTCAATATGAATCCACATATATTGGGTTGGCACAAAAGTAATGAGACACTTGGTTCTACGTTTTATATTTTTTATTATTATTACAATACAAAAAGCTTAGTCGATGATGTAATCACCATTAGCATCTATTTTATTTATTTATTTATTTATTAATATATACAATTTACACAGCATTACAGTTTGCACCACAGCGCTGGCAAATTTAAACATGCTTAGAAAAATAATTACAGTATTAATTATGATTAATTCATGCAAATACACAATATACAATTGGAAAAAAAAGGAAAAAATAAGAATAGAAAGAAATGTTTCAACAAGGAAAAAAAAAAAAAAAAAAAAAAAAGGATTTATACAATACATGTCAAAAAAATACGATGAACAGTCACAACATTTTATTTTCATTCATCCATCGTCTCACAGTATCTCAAACAATCACGACACACATTCACCCATCTACTATCAAACACATCGCAATCAGGAGCTGATGTCAGGAACGCATTAATGTCCCTGAGGGCTCGGAGAACTGGGGAGTGTCTGCAGGAGACTGTACGCGCAAGAGGTACCGCTAAAAGACTGGGGCACCGCGGCCTGAGCTGGTTCTTAGGGACGAATGGTACCGAAAGCCTAACAAGTTTTGACACCAAATCAGGACAGTCACTCTTTCCCCTCAATATACTACACATATATGTCAAAAATTTGTAATTACGCCTTACTTCCAGAGAGTTGAAGCCAAGCGATCCCAGCAAGAATTTAGTAGGGTACAGATAGGGATAGTACCCATACAACTTTTTATACAGAAACCTTAGAAACGCTTTTTGTACTCTCTCCAGAAGTAGTGCGTAAGTACTTTCGTAAGGGTTCCAGACAATTGCCGCAGACTCAAGTTTGCTACGAACCAGTGACGTGTACAAGAGCTTAATCACCTTTGGATTTTGGAAATCACTCGCACTTCTGATAACAAATCCCAGTCTTTTAAAGCACTCCGAAGCTAACTTTTTAATGTGTTCATGAAAGGACAGGTGATCATCAAAGATAACACCTAAGTCCTTGACTGTTACGACCCGGGACACATCCTCGCACCCCAATTTGTAGACAGCATGTAATGGTCTTTTTGCTCGGCTAAACGTCATGACAGAACACTTGGATGCATTGAAGTGTAGCTTATTAATAGCACTCCACTGAAAAACAGAATCGATGTCGTCCTGTAACTTTTTGCAATCAGCTATATTTTTTATTCCGAGTATCAGTTTCAGATCATCCGCATACAGTAGACATTTGGCATGTTCAACTGTTTTCTCAAGATCGTTTATCATAATGCCAAACAGCAATGGACCCAAGATCGACCCCTGACTAACACCCGAACGCGTTGAATACTCCTTCGACACAAAATTTCCGTGTTTGACAAATTGCTTCCTATCACCTAGGTAACTTGCGAAAAATTTAAGGAGCTTAGGTGAAAAGCCAATACGGCATAGTTTGTGCATCAAAACGTCGTTGTCAACGCGATCGAATGCCTTTTTAAAGTGTAGATAGAGTATATCTACCTGCTGGCCCTCATCCAAATGCTTCGATATGACATCAACTACTCTATCTATGACTTCTTGCCAACGATCCGGCAAAGTTTGGATGCCTTTCGCCCAGAACTCTGATGGCTGTGCCTCGAAAAAGTTGTTCAACTCCACCTGTACATCATGGAAATCATTGAATTGTTTACCCCGCAAATGTCGTTTCAGGGCTCTAAACAAATGAAAGTCTGCTGGTGCGAGGTCTGGAGAGTAAGGTGGGTGGGGTATCGTCTCCCAGCCCAAGTTCTGCAGCTGTTGGCGAACGGTAGATGCGACATGAGGTCGAGCGTTATCATGTAGTAAAATTACAGTGGCTCGTCTTCGTCGTTTTTTCTTGATAGCAGAAGATAGTTCGGTTAGCTGTGTTGAATATTTGTTAGCGTTTACAGTTTCATTGTGTAATAGTTCATGAAACAGCATGCCTTGCGAGTCCCAGAAACAACAAAGCAAAACTTTTAAGCGGTTCTTTTGACTCAGCACCGGTTGAGTTGGTGGCGTTTCTTCTCGAGGCAGCCAAAAAGCACGACGTGTATCGTTCTCATAATAAATCCATAATTCATCTCCCGTAACCAGATCAGTCAAAAACTCTTTACGTCGGGGTCGCAGCAAAAGTGATTGACAGATGGCGACACGGACTGCACGACTGGCGTCGGTAAGGATGTGTGGTACCCATCGAGCCAAAACTTTTCGATACCCAAGCTCATGCAGATGGTATTCCACAGCGTGGTGACTGCGGTTAAGTGCTTCCGCTAATTCACGAGTAGTAGCATTACTGGATTCGACTGTAGTTCGCGGCGTAAATCGTCATCATTGAATGCAGGTGGTCGCCCTGAGCGTGACTGACTTTCAAGGCTCCTGTCTCCTGATTTAAAACGGTCAAACCATCTGGACACCGTGGCATGGCTTGTACTTCCAGCGCCCAATGCAGTGTTGATATTGTCAGCCGCAGCCCGCGCACTGTGGCCTAACAAGTACTCGTATAAGTAAAGTGTTTGTACTTGTCGCTCGTCCATTTTATTTCAATCTAACTAAACCAATCACGAGGGCGGCTTTATATACCCTCACATTAGAAGTACCTAGAATGTTCTACAACATACTAGAATATTATCGAAAACAATTAACTTAAGAAAGGAAATGTATAGAGTTTTGTAGAGTGTGTCATTACTTTTGTGCCAACCCAATATAAAATAATATATAATTCAATGAGCTAACACACGCACCGCCGATTATTTATATTTTATATTGAAGTACATGTGGGCATCGACGTAGGTACGTCTATGCCCACATGTACTTCAAAATATTATATCATAAAACGGTGAGGAATTTATCTGTATAAAATACAGGATTATAAAGCAAAATACAGGATGTACTTTTTATAACCGGCAATATTTAAGGAGGTGAAGTCATATAACTGTTACCGAATACAAAACACTAAGTAAAACTGCATCATAGTAAAAAAAAAAACGCCCAATGGACTTGCCTCGCGTGACGTCACGTAGTGTTTTTAAAAGTCGCCTCAAATCTTTCAAGAAGGACGGTTCTCAAGTCGTCTGTATGTTTTTTATTTTATGTTTGTTCCTCGATATCTCCGTCGTTACTGGACCGATTTTGAAAAAAAATTTTTTTTATTGAATGAATATGCATACAGATTGGTCCCACTTTTCTCAGAACCCAGTTCTGATGATGCGATCCTGGAGAAATCGAGGGAACTCCTCAAATCTGAAAGGTGTACATATGGTGATGTTTGTGTTTTTAAAGGAACAGCATGCATTTACGTACGGAACAGTGACATTTGGTGCAGTGGAACTGCTGATGATGGCCAGAACGGAACTCTTCAAATCTGAACGGCACGCTTATAGTGACTTTGGTATTTTTCTAAGAACAGCATGCACTTACATCCAGAACAGTGACATTTGGTGCAGTGGAACTGCTGATGATGGTCAGAACCGGACTCCTCAAATCTGAACGGCACGTTTATAGTGACTTTGGTATTTTTACAGGAACAGCGTGCACTTTCGTCCAGAACAGTGACATTTGGTGCAGTGGAACTGCTGATGATGGCCAGAACCAAACTCCTCAAATCTGAACGGCACGCTTATAGTGACTTTGGTATTTTTACAAGAACAGCGTGCACTTTCGTCCAGAACAGTGACATTTGGTGCAGTGGAACTGCTGATGATGGCCAGAACCAAACTCCTCAAATCTGAACGGCACGCTTATAGTGACTTTGGTATTTTTATAAGAACAGCGTGCACTCTCGTCCAGAACAGTGACATTTGGTGCAGTGGAGCTGCTGATGATGGTCAGAACCAAACTCCTCAAATCTGAACATTGAGAAATAATACATAGATTACAAAAGGACTTTTAAATAAGACAATTTTTAATCATGTATTTCTTATATTTAAAAAAGAAACAACCCCAATGAATGATCGATTAACGTTACCGTTACGCCACCGTTTTTGACTTTCCCAAAAAAAAAAATTCTCATTCCTATTTTTGGCCTCCGGTTTTACCTCGTGCCAAATTTTACCGCGCTCGGACCGAAGATAAAAAAATCAAAGTCGGCCATTTTGAAATAGTGTAGTTCAAGCTTTTTTGAACTTTTTCCAACCGTTACGGAGATATGGTTATTAAAAAAAACTTCCATACAAATTTCAATTTACCTTCAAAGACCGCCACTTTGTATACTAATCTTGAGGCGGCTGTCCACCCGTGTGCCGAATTTCAGCGCGCTCGGACCATTTTGAAATATAAAAAAAAAGTCGTCTATTTTGTTTTATTTTTAAATGTCATTCGATGGATCTCAGATGACTGTACAACATTTGTTCAAGCACTTTTAACTTATTTGTATTATTATGGAACCATGGCGACTAAAAAAAAACCTCCACACAAATTTCAATTGGCCCTCAAAGACCGCCATTTTGAATTTTTCAAAAATATTCTTTTTGAATACTAATTTTGAGGTGGCCATCCACTCGTATGCCAAATCTCAGCGCGCTAGGACCATTTTGAAATAAAAAAAAAATATTAGTAGTATTATTAGTAGCCATTTTGAATTATTTTTAAGTACAACTTTTTTCTACTCCGAGACTTGTATGACATTAATTTGGTCGAGCACCCCCGGCTAACTCTTACGATTTAAAAGTTGCCATATAAAACATAAGTGGCCAGTTTTCTCACATTTGCAGCAGTTTTAGGATTCCGTAGTCAACTAGGAACCCTTATAGTTTTGCCATGTCTGTCTGTCCGTCCGTCCGTCCGCGGATAATCTCAGTAACCGTTAGCACTAGAAAGTTGAAATTTGGTACCAATATGTATATCAATCACGCCGACAAAGTGGTAAAATAAAACGTAAAGCGGGGACTGGTTTTCTTTTTATTCCAACCCCAACGTGTGATATATTGTTGGATAGGTATTTGAATAACGGTTTAATAAAATCGTTTTCATCACATTTGCTGTTTAAAGGTCTCATTGCACCTACGTGTACTGAAGTATAATGTACCATTTTATTCCCAAGGGAATAATGGATTTAGTTTTAAAAATTAATACTATCCGTACAATACCTCAGGCAAAGGATGTTTCAATCAGCCAAGGATTTTTTTTGCACAACTAAAATTTGACTACTAAGCTATAAAAAAATATTATACGGTATGAAAAATGCATTTTATTTATTTTTTACAATTATTTCAGTGTATTTTACATTTATTTTGTAAATTTCACGAAGATAAATCGTTATAATTTGCAATCTGGCAGGAAATTGTGACGGCCATTTCGATCGCGTTGCCATAGCAACGGGCAGTACAACACCGCCATTCATTGAAGGTTTTGCCTTATGATTTTTTTTCTCTGTATTTTTCTCTCAAATGTGATGAAAAACATTGTGTGTAACTCAGGAGGTAAGGATATTAAATACTCGTGTGCCTGCGGCTGTCGTAAATATATCACGACACTCGTATTTAATAACCCCCTTACCTCCCTTGTTGCACAATGTACTATTTTTGGTAATATTAATATTTTCGGAAATAATCGATCCTAAAGGAAAAAAAAGTGTGTCCCCCGCCCTCTAACTTATAAATCATAATATGTTTAAAAAATATTTAAAAAATCACAAAAGTAGAACTGTATAAAGACTTTCTATGAAAATTATTTTGAATTTGATAGGTTCAGTAGTTTTTGAGAAAAATACGGAAAACTACGGAACTCTACACTGAGAAAAAAAAAAAAAAACCCGACACGCTCGTGGCCGGTTTTTCCAAAAAAAAATTATTTCATTCCAATCAAGGCTGCTTGGAGATTCTACGACCAAAATTTGAGTGCTCTACGAAAAACTTGAAAAATCGTCAAAAATAGTCGGCCACTTAGAAAAAAAAATGGCGGCGTCAAAAACAGCCCAAGATCCTCTATGACATTTGGTCGAACACCCCCCGGCTATCTCCCGCCGTTTGGCCAGGCCGTCCAATATTTTTTTACCCGGAATAGGTAGACCGACGGTCGGATTTCTATAGGGTCGCAGGACAAACCTCTATACGGCCACACTAAACACTGCCACCGGCGGAACCTCCTTCTGGCTATTTTTGGAAAAATGTCAGTCGTGTTGCAGCTTTATATTATAATAGCTTTTGCACGCGGCTTCGCTCGCGTTAAAAAGAGACAAAAAGTAGCCTATGTCACTCTCCATTCCTTCAACTATCTCCACTTTAAAAAATCACGTCAATTCGTCGCTCCGTTTTGCCGTGAAAGACGGACAAACAAACAGAAATACTTTCACATTTATAATATTAGTATGGATAGATAAATGTGAGTAAAAAAATTACATACCTATTTTGATTACCATTTTTTTTTAAGGTAGGGTTAAATTCTTAACCAATTGGGATAATGTCGAAAGTCTGTGACAAGGATTCTTATGCCATATAATGAGAATAATAACAATAATGGCTACCGCAGTCTCACCACCCGTGTTTGCACACACGCGCGCGCACACAGACACACGCGACTTTTGTTTTATAAGGTGTAGAGATATATTATACCGCCGTGCGCTTCGTGTCCATTATTAAGGAAAATATGGGAAATAATATTCAAGTTACAATTTATTTTACTGTTTTTGGGTTTTGTATTTATTTGCATCCATAAATATTTACCGTCATAAAAATTACACCCTGTATTGTGTAACTAAAAACTGAAATCAATAGTTAAAATAATATTAATCACGGTATATGAATAGGAGTGCCGGATCGAATTAGGCACTTCAATATCGGAACAAAGGGTTCCGGAAATTCGAGGGAAATGTAAAATAAAATAATAGTGCATTAGGGTAATTCCGAAAGTCGTCTAATTACGAAAGTCACATAAAAATCACCTTTCCATCATATCAAGATTCCCTTTTCGGAATTACCACAGCATTTTTGTCATTCGGTATTACCCTAATGCACCACAATAAAACTTAACTATAGTTTAGCTAGTTTAATTCGTTTATTTTAGATACCTTTACGTGTTTTCGAGATTTATAATTGGTCTGTCTTCATTACTAATGTAATACAGTTCTTAAGGTTAGTAATGTATAAGTTTTAATTGGGAAGACATGCAAAAAAAAATCAGGAGAATCCCGCCAAAGCCCGAACTTCTGGCAGTTCTGGCAATCTTAAATTATGTATGACTGCGCACGAGAAGTAGGTACCTACGCCTCGTGTCACAGCGCGGCGTCGCACCAGCGGCATGCGCCAACCTGATTGGCTATCGGTTGCGCGCCACATAGCGCGAAAATTTAAAATACTACTCTATTGCGTTGCGTTTTATTCTGCCAAATATTGAAAACCCATGGATGAAAGTGACCCAAATTAAAAATGATGACTTGATATCATATTATAATTATGTAGACGTCAACTTTTTAACATGAAAATTTTTTTGAGGCTTTGACAGGGTTTTTATTAAAAAAAATTTTTTTTTAACCTAAGCATTGGATGAATGTGACACACTTTTAAAATATATATATATAACAATGTCCTGAATAGTATAAGACTTCACTTACCAACTCTAATATTTTATTAGGTGTTTAAGGGCCAATATTAGACATTTTTAAAATATAATTAAACCCATCTATGAAAATGACCCAAAATGCATATGTACATCGGCAACCACGTTGTTTTTACATAGATACAAATAATTTCTTCTCGAATATTTTTTTGACTGAACACTGCTTAAAAATAGAAATACCTAAATTTCGAGCTAAGCAAGTACCTAGGACGACCCAAAATATTATTTTTATATTTGATCAATAGTCTGAAAACCATATGCAAAAAATAAGCAACATGAATATTATCGAAACCTCAAAAGTTATCGCTACCCGACTAATATAAATGTCCACCGAAACGCTCTCCGCAGTCCTAAATTGAGCTCTAGCGACACTGTACCGAAAGTTTTAATTTCCGTGTTATTAGCTGCGTACAATTTTAAACCACACTCGCGACGCACTGTGGCACTGAATCTACTAGCTGGTACGATGGATACGTCTGCTCCGGTGTCTACAAGAAAATTAATACCACTATTGAAGTCTAAAACACACAAGCGGTGGCTTTCCGATCTCGGCTCCACGCACCCCCCAGCCGCTCCAGGGTGCACCGCGTCTAGTTTCCCTGCGGTGGCTGCCAGTTGAACGCGGTCGGCGGCTCCGCGCCTGCCGACTGCTGCTGCCAGGTATATGCTGTCGGCGGCGCTACGCCTGCCGACGGCTGCTGCCTGCCCCAGGCACACGGCTGGGTACAGCTCCGTGCATTTTCCCGGAACTTGAAGTGGTATCTACACAACCAATTCGGATTCCTGTTCGTGCCGCGCGACCTTGAACGCGACCGGTTCCTGTTCCGACGGAAATCTCTCGTCGGAGGCCTTGACCTGAGTTCGTTCACTTCAGTCCTAAGTTGCCTTATTTCCAAAGCCATATCTCGGAATCCACTTATCAGGTCAGTATTTATCGCCGTGGTCAACTGGCTCTCCGGGGTTGCTACAGCTGCTATCACCCCCGAGCCCATGGACTCCTGCACCTTGTCGGCCATCGCTGCCAGCTCCTCCAACTTTGCGCTCTCTGGTACCATTGCGAGGAGCGCCCTCGATGCTGTCGGGAGTCTCTGCAACCATAACCTCCGGACAGTCTCTTCTGCGACGTTAGCGTCTCTGGCCGCTTCAGCCATTCTTCTGTAAAGCTGCGACGGCTTCTGTTCCCCTAAGTCCATTTCTTTCACTAGTTTGTTGAACTGCCGGTCGGCGCTTTCCTGAAACGCCTTGATGAGCCTAGCTTTCAGGGTGTCGTAATTCCTTTCCGTATTATCTAATATGTCTCCTATCGTGGTCAGCTCTTCTCGGCCTAATTTGCCCACTACCAGGTCGAACTTTGCCTCTTTGGACATCTTCTGGGGACCCACGATCGCCTCGAACTGGTTGAACCATTGCTTAGGCATATCTTTCCAGAAAGGATATATCCTAGCTGACACTGTAATCGCGGCTAGTTCACTCTCCATGGTCGCTGTTTTCTGTTCCGTTGTCCCTGTAGGCTGCTGTTCCAACCTCTCGGCGCTGGATGCTGGACGCTCTGGCGGTACCTGTACCTGCACAGTCACTGGCACTGGCACGCCCGCTAGAACTGGCACGCCCACTGGTCTGGATCTTTGATCGCTCATCTAAGCACTTGTCACTGCACGGAATGTCACTTTCATTCACAAAAGTCCTCACAACTTCGCAGCCCGCCTGGCTCCTCTGACTTAAATGATGTTCACCACACCGGCTTAAAGATCACGTCGGGGTCACCACTTTAACGTTTATTGCCAAACGTTAAATAGTTACTATAATGATTCACTGTGGCGAACTTTAAAGAGTCTATGGGTAACCTTTACTGGAGATAAATTAAACTTTAAATGTCCGATATTAACTCTGTATTTAATCCGACTTTATATGATCAGAAGGTTACAATTATAAGTACACAAAACTATGTGAGGGCCAGGCGGTACCGCGGTACGACTACTAGTTTGTGTGCGCGCTGTATGCCCCGCGCTCAGTGACTGACTGTTAGCTAAAGCTCCAAAGTAATAAGTTCATATTTGCTGACTCTAATGCATGCGTCACCGCCGTGCCCCTACACACCGTTGCATACAATACTTTTTCTACGACCAAGCACTTATTTTGAAAGAAAATTATAAATCAACAAATACCTACTTTCAGTCATCTTAGTTATCTAGTGGACCGCCTACCATTTTGAATATGCAGTTTGAGTGCAAACATGAAAATAAAACTGTCTATGGTATGGTTCTTTGAAGCCTGGCCACTAAGACGAATCGAGCCGAGTTGAATCGAGATCTCATACATTTGAATGCGATTCGACGCGTCGCCAATGAACGCAGCAGAAAACGAAGGAGTCCTCTGCGAATTGGTTTGTTAAGTTGGTAGTAATGTATTTACTGAACTGTAACAGCTATATCGTGCTACTGCTACTAAATGTTTTCAGGGTATAGACTAGACAGACTTATCCTGACATCTTTTATGTAGGGTTTTAAAGTTCTATGCACGACCTTGTAACTCACGAATAACAGTACGGGAGTAGAAAAAGGTATTTTAGGTAAAATATGAAACCCTCCTTACAAGCTGTAATTGACTTGTACCGCACAAAGAGAAAGCTCAATACAGGACTCTCATGGGTTGTAACGCACTGAGAGCGAGTTCACAAAATCCGGCTCCGCAGTGAACGTGTTAACAAATAAACCAAAATTAAATAAAAAATGTAACAAAATTTGAAATTGATTAACTATACATTTTTATGGAATGATGTTCTTATAAGGGAAGTAATTAAATGATCAGTTATTTTAAAAAGTGATCTGCCACAAAAATCAGCCATTTAATTATTTGGGCAGCATACAAATAATATGCCGGCAACAAAAATAAAAGTTACAACTCGTGTTTAGCAAATAATTCACAAACGGTCAATGTGAATAACCAATAGGTATTGATCTGCATTTCTGCTAAGTCATCGCATTGGCTTAATAAATAGTTGATCTGCAAAATAATTATTTGGTCAGCAACATTTAATAATTGGTCGGCAGAAAAATAATTTATTAAGTAGTTTAATTATAAGATCTGCATATTATAGGAACGGTCATCTGATGAAAGAAGTTGCGTTACGTTTCATTTGAAAAATCGGCAAAATGGCAGGCGGAGCGAAATTAGTCCACGTGACACGATCAGCCAATTGTGTGCACGCATTTCATTCAATGTTTAGTAACAGCAGAACTCATTTTTGGTCGATCTCGGTCGGTCTGGAACGCAAAATTATTTTTATTATATTTATATAGGTAGGTTAGGTTCGTTAGGTATCTTCAAATGACCAAAGGCCAATCTGCACAGAATAGAAGCCCCGCGGGAGCGGGGCTCCGTCGATATCGCGTTAAAGTTAAGATGAAACGGAAAAAAATATTTTAGGTACGTGGTAGGTACCTATTTCCTTCACTAGTAATTCAGCGTGACATTAAAAAATGCAAACCGGTTTTGATTTGTTAACCTTAAGTTGCTGACCATTTATCAATTTTAGGTAACCAAATATATATTATAAGCGGATTTTACATACATAATAGGTAGGTAGGTATATAAATCAACGTAACAAGCTATGTATTTATATTCAAGTTTTTATTATAGTAGCTAAAGCTTTTATTAATATTTATGTCCATAACTTAATACATGTTGTGTATTTAAAATATAATTATAATTGTTTATATAAGGTAGGTCATGTCATGGGTACCCGTTGTCTCCAAAGTTGTTCACCTCCTGCTTACAAGAAATATTCAAAAACCTGGTTGCCAAGATGGAAACGGGGAAAAAAGGTTGACAAACCTACGTTTCGCCGACGACATTGTCTTGTTCTCACACACCCGGTTGTCTATTGTTTGCCCGACAGTCATTTAACATAATATTCATATGCCCGAATCTAACTTGCCTGAATTTCATTTGACCCGAATGATTTGTTTACCATCACGAAAAATTGTATGACATACTGGTTGTTTATCCGAACATTACCTTCCATAATCATACAATGCCATACTATTTGTTAGCCATATTATTAAGTGCAATAATATGGTTTAATATAATATTCAAACGCCATAAGAAATTATTGCCATATTAATTGTTGCCCATATTATTACCTAACCTTTCTGATAGCAGTTTCATTTTCCAGGGGGTCACAGTTCTAACCTAACCTAACCTACTTTTCAAGCATTTTCATTTTCCAGGGGGTCACAGTTCTAACCTAACCTACTTTCTGATAGCAGTTTAATTTTCCAGGGGGTCATAGTTCTAACCTAACCTAACCTACTTTTCAAGCAGTTTCATTTTCCAGGGGGTCACAGTTCTAACCATTTTTTTTTTTTTTTTTGACCCAGGGGGAATCCATTATGGATCCCACTGGCCCGGGAGAAGCCAGTGGGTATGTCGGACTCTCACCGACTAAACCCCCTGGGGTGTTCCGCCGCTCGCTTTGTGGACGGGGTTTCGGGCACTTGTTTTTAGGCCTCCGATACCCCGCCAGCGTTGCCCTTGCGGGCCCGTCGTTTAAGACTCCTTTCAAAGTCACCTCCGCTGAAGGCCCTCGGAACACTTGAGGGTCTTCCAGCTCAGAACCTCTTCACGCGAGTGACAGGACTCCCGACCCATCACTCGCAGGTTCTCCTTAGGGCGGCAACATTCTGCCTGCATAGGCTCTACGCCGCCTGCCCGGCCTTCTGCGGCGCTGAGGATGGCTAGCCGCGTCATCCTCGCGCATTCTTTCTGCTGCCTCCTTCTGTGTCATGACTGTGACACAGAAGGAGGTCACAGCAGCCCAAGCTTCCTCACTGCCGACCATGCAGCGGATTAATGCCGGCAGTGAAAGGTCTCCTCCAATTGCCGCGGACATGGCAGCGCGAGGCTCCGCCCACGCAGGGCACTCTTCACGCGTGTGTTTGGCCGTGTCCACGGCTCCCCTGTCACAGTGGTGACACTCTGGGGTGGGCTCTCGTCCAACCCTCTCACACAGGTACCATCCGAAACAGCCGTGCCCCGTCAGGAGCTGTGTGAGGTGGAAGGAGGGTGCGCCATGTTTGCGTTCGACCCATTCCTTCAGAACGGGCCGAACGGCAGTTACCAAGTCCCGGCTAGCTCCCGGGATCTCCAGACGCTCTGACCATACAGGACGTCCCGCGCCTCCTCTCGCCATTGGCGGACCTCTCGAGGGGCAGGCCAGTTTTCCTCCCTCCGTGCCGTGAGCAACCGCCAATAGACCGCGGATCACAGTTCTAACCTAACCTAACCTACTTTCTGATAGCAGTTTCATTTTCCAGGGGTCACAGTTCTAACCTAACCTAACCTAACCTACTTTCTGATAGCAGTTTTATTTTCCATGGGGTCACAGTTCTAACCTTTTTTTTTTTTTTTTTTTTTTTTTTTTTTTTTTTTGGAAAAATACTTTATGTATACCCACACACCTGGGGGAGGTTGTGCGGGTTATGTGGGATTCGGCAAGAGGCGCCGCTACCCACTAAAAAACCAACGGTATGCCTGCGCGCCGCCAATGGAGCGTGGCCACGGGAACTCTTGAGTACGCAACCGTGACCACGCCGGCGCCGCCCGCCCCTACCACTTGCAGCGGGCCCTTCTCTGTGAGGGCTAGAGAGGAACCTCTACCCCTGCCTCCTCAAACGGCATGTGGGCTACACGCGCGCCTCCTCTGTGCGGCCTTTGTAATGGACAGTGACGCCACCGCGCCACTGCCCAGACTTCACTAGGTGGGGGGGGAGGAGGTGGGCATAAGCTCTTCTCCGGGCCCCTGTGCGCTTACGGCGGATAGGGTGCGAAGCTGGGTCTGCCTCCCTTTCCCTTTCCGCCGCCTCCTTCTGCGACATTACATCCTCGCAGAAGAAGAGGACCGCTTTCCACGACCTCTCGTTGGCGACCATAGCCTTAACCACGGCCGGCAGGGAGAGGTCGTCTCCCACCACTGCCACGAGGTCCCGGCGCTGCCCCGCCCAGGCAGGGCATTCCTCCAGAGTATGCTGCGCTGTGTCCTCGTCGCATCTGCACTGATGGCACTCGGCTGTCACCTCCCGTCTTGCGAACCGGTGCAGGTAGCTACCGAAGCAGCCATGACCCGTAAGCACCTGCACCAGCCGGAAGGTTAATGAGCCCCATTCTCTCTCCAGCCAGTCTTGTAAGACCGGCCGGATTGCCTCGACAGTCCTGTGTCCTTCCTCTCGTTCAGCCAGTTGTTCCTCCCATTGGAGGACTATGGACTGCTGGACGAGGAGCTTCTGTGCCTCTACTTCTCTGGGCGCAGGATGGTACTCCTGGAGCCGGAGGTCCCTACGCCACTCATACAGAGACGCTTGGGCCTCCGCCTTCAGGTTCCAAGGAGGCGTTCCCGCTAGTAAGCACGCCGCATCGTATGAGGTGGTGCGATACCCGCGTACGACGCTGATCGCCATCGCCCTCTGAGCCCTCTTCAGCAGGGCGACATTTCGGGCCGCCAGGTTCTCCGCCCAGATCGGTGCCCCGTACAAGGCCATCGATCGCACCACCCCCATATAAAGACGGCGGCTCGCAACCTCCGGCCCACCAATGTTGGGCATCAGTCGCTTCAGTGCAGCCGATGCTGCCATGAGTCGGGGGGTCAGGCGGACAAAGTGCTCGCGGAAGTTCCAGCGGGAGTCAAGGACAAGTCCAAGATATTTCATGTTGGACTTGACCTCGATTCGAGTGCCACCAACAACGATGCTGGCTTCAGCAGGCGGCGCCTTCCGGGCTGTATGGAAGCAGAGTGCCTCAGACTTGTCCAACGCCACCTCCAGACCCAGCATCGCTATGCGCCTCACCACCTGTGCTACCGTCACGGTGGCAAGGCGTGCTGCTTCCTGGTACGAGGTTCCCCGGGATGTGACCAGCGTGTCGTCTGCGTAGCAAGTCACATTTGATCCCGGTAGAAGCTCCCCCCGCAGGACCCAGTCGTACCCGATGTTCCACAGAAGCGGCCCTAAGACCGAGCCCTGTGGAACACCGCACGATGTCTCCCACCTTGTCAGCCCGCCGCCCCGGACTGGGTACTCCACACACCGCTCCGAAAGGTAGGACCCGACTATTTGGCACAAATAGGGGGGCACTTTGTGGTGTTTCAGTGCTTCCCTAATGCACGACCACGGTAGAGTGTTAAAGGCATTGGCGATATCCAAGGACACCGCCAAGAGAACCCCACCGTGGCCGACCGCCTCATCTGAGAGTGCTTTGATTCGCGCGACCGCATCTACTGTCGACCTGCCCTCTCGGAATCCAAACTGGTGTTCGGACAAATCGGGACCCACTCCCCGGAGGTGCTCGACGAGGCGACAGCAGATGATACGCTCGAAGAGCTTGTCAGCCTCGTCGAGCAACACGATCGGACGGTAGGCTGATGGAGAATCCGCGGGTCGCCCGTCTTTTTTCAGGAGGACGAGCCGGCCGGTTTTCCAGATGGTCGGAAATCGGCCGGACTGTAGACAGGCGTCCAGTAGTCCTCGAAATCTCTCCCCCAGGGCCCGCAGCGCCAGAGCCAGGACACGTCCTGGGATCCCATCTGGACCCGGTGCCGTGCTTTTGGCTTTCAGCTTAACGGCTGCGTCTAGTTCTGCCTCCACCGGAGGCTCGACTTCCGCAACCTCATATCCAGCGCGCTGACGGGGAGGTGCCATTGCTGGGGGCTGGTGCTCCGGTCTGTTCGGGAACAGGAAACAACAACCTCCAGCAACCGAGGCTCGAGACTCTCCGTCAAGGGAGGGGCCCAGGGGCGTAGTTTGCCCCTGACCGCCTTGTAGGGCCTCCCCATGGATCTCGGTTTAGAGTCTCGAGAAGCTCCGCTTTGGCGCTCGCCTTCGCTTCGCAAATGGAAATCTGCAGCGTCTTGACCGCCTCTCTGTATGCGCTGTATAGCCGCGACTCCTCGTCGACGTCTCGGGTCCTCCTTCGTCGGCGGGACCGAGTGTACTGACGTCTCGCCTTGTTGGCACGGCATCGAAGTTCTGCGATTTCTCGAGACCACCAATACACTTGCCGTTTCGGAGGTCGAGGCTTGGCTCGAGCCATGCCTGCATCACAGACTTGTGACATGGCTTCTCTGAACCAGGCTACCTCTTCCTCGACCTCCACAGGCCCGGTAGATGTTGTCCAGGCCTGGACGATAGACGCTATCTCTACCGCTTCACGATCTAGGCTGTTTAGGGCCCACCGAGTGGAAGAGGTCGCGGTACGGCGATTCGGGTGACGATCTGTGACTGTCGTACCCCCGGAGAACGTGGAGACATCAAACCGAATGTACAAATGGTCCGATAGTGTTTCCACCGTCTCTAGTACTCTCCAATCACGGACACGGGTCGCGAGTGCCGGGGTCGCGAACGTTACGTCCACGATGGACTCACCCTGCCAGCGCACGCATGTGCTTGCCGACCCTCGGTTCAGAATCGACATGCCGGTCATTGTCGCCCACTCCTCCAGAAGGTCTCCTCGAATATTTGTCGCGGGACAGCCCCAAGCCATGGACTTGGCATTTAAGTCACCCGCGACGACTACCTGGCGCGGTTGGGTCTGCCCCACGAGAGCCGCTAGGTGGCCGAGGAGAGCCTCGAACTCGGAGACTCTTTTGTTGGGGGAGAAGTATACCCCGATCAGGGTGATGTCACCCCAGATAACCGCCACATAACCCTGACCCCTCGACAAGAGCGTTATGCCCTCTGCCCCTGCCTTTGTTATAATGGCCACCAAGCCGTCCACATCCGCAGCCCAGTTGTGGTTGGGAGGGATATAGTACGGCTCGGCGACCACAGCGACATCTATCGACCACTGCGCCATGGACTGCAGGAGGAGATCTTGAGCCCCGGCGCAGTGGTTTATGTTCGCCTGGAGGATTCGATTAACTGCCTGATTCATTTTGGCGCATTGTTAATCGTGCCCTCTTGTGCAGCCGGAGGCGTAGACGCTCTAGGGGTGACTAGTTTGCTGGCCACCTTCCGAGACGCGCGTTTCGGGGCTTTAGCCCCCATCGAGCAGGAACTGCTACCAGCACTGTGATCTGCAGGTTTGTCGCCTGCTGCGCACAGAGTGCAGTGGGGCGCGGCGGTGCAGTCCCTGGCCCGGTGCCCGATTTTACCGCAGCGATAACATTGGTCGCTGCGGTCGATTTCTGAGGTGCACCCGTTCCTAACATGGCCAGGCATCAGGCAGCGGTAGCACCTCAGGGGTCGAGGCTCCAGCAGCTTCACATTAGCCGAAGCCCAGCCGACGAGGAGTCGCCCCTCAGCCACTTTCTTGGCGGCTGCTACAGGGCAACGAACCCATGCTGTGCCCAGGCCTGCCAGCGTGCGGGAAATCCGGCCGACATTAACCGCCTCGAGGGCACACCCCCCGCCTTTCGCCACGGCAGCGGCGAGCTCTGCTTCTGAGACCGAGTCATCCAAGCTTGAAATGCGCATCTCCACACATTTTACCGGCCTAGCGATACGGACGTCGGCCTCATTTAGCGTCTCCCTCAGTTTAGCAGCAAGAGAGTCTGCTTTGTCGCCACTGGTGGAGACCGGGCCCGGGATCTCAAGAATTGCCGCCCCTGTCACTGCCCTACGGATCCTCAGACCAGTGATACCGAGCCCGCTCAGGGAGATTTTTGATTTGGCCTCGGTGATTACCGTTCCGTAGGTGACGCCCCTCTCTTCTGCTCCCATCTGAAGGGTGAGGACCACGGCTGCTGACTGCGGAGTGCGCAGTGTCGCCTTGTCTTTTTTACGACCCTTCTTCCCCTCTTGTGCTTTCCGCGGGGCCGCCGGCTGTTGTGCCTTCGCAGTCGTTGCTGCTCCAGCGGGGGTCTTATTTTTTTTCTTCTTCTTACCCCGCTTGCCCACAACCGTCCAATCCTCTTCAGAGGCAGGCACTGGTGTCTGCGGCTGCGGCTGCCGGACTTGGGAAGCAGGGTCAGGGACACTCGTACGATGCTTTTTGGGCCTCTCCTTCTTCTTTTTTTGCTTCGCGGCCCGCTTCGCACTCCCTGAGTTAGTAGGAGCCGGGGTGCGACCGGGTGGAGAGCTCCCTGCTTTGGACGGTGTGGGAGTAGTCAACTCCTGGACAGGTTGTTGTGGGAGCAGTCTCTCCTCCAAGGCGCTTAACCTTGCACCCATCATGGCACTCACTTTGTCCACAATGTTGCTCTCTAGGTCGCCTTGCTCTCGAGCCGGTGTTGTCACTATCTCTTGGCGCGTGTCTTCGAGGCGCTGCCCAAGGCTAGCTCGCAGCTCGCCCATTTCCTTACGGAGCTCGACCATATCCGCCTTTAAACGAGCGTTTTCGGCGGCGAGTTTCCTCGTCTCATCGGAGATAGTCCGGCCCCTCAGCTCACCAACTGCTTCCTGGATCGCATCCACCGCCTCCTTCAGGATACGTACGTACGTGCCCTTTAGGTTTTTAGACCCAGCGGCCACACCCTTGATAAGTCCCAGACTATCATTTACCTGCTCGTTTAGGGACAGAGCTGTGCTGTTGTATTCATCATCTGACCCACTTGTCGTCCCAAACGTTTCCCGTTGGCGAGCAAGCCGTCTTAGGGTCACTTTTTTGGCCACAGCACTCAGAGCCTCTTCAGACTGCAGCTCGAGCTCTTGTTTAGCAGCCTTCCCCTTGGTCAGCCCTGCGTTGCGTGCTGTGGTTAGTCGGCGGCCTCTTCCTCGCTTAAAAGGTCCCGAGGTAGACTTTACTCGTACCCCGAGATCGGATACCTCACCGCTCGGCGATGCTCCCGTGTCACTACCGCTGCTTCGCTGCCTCTTTCGTCCTTCGGGCGTTTGGGCAGTCAGCGATGCATCGGAGTCCCCATCGGTTGGCACCGGCGAGAAGAATACTCCTTCTCCAGGGAGGTCGCTTGCGTCTATTCTCCTAGGGGAGAAAAACTCCTCCCTGCCAAGAGAGGGGAGGGTATCCAGAAGAGACCGGAATCCATCTTTGGGGGGCCTGGTAGAGGCTTCTGCCTGTGCCGGGCCACAATCGTCCCCATCACCCCCTCCGTGCAGTCTCAAGACCAAATTACTCGGCAAATCGGTGTCCATATAGTGTTTGCTAGCGTCGTCGTTTCGGTATCGCGAGTGGTTTGCCCCCCAGAATACGGAAGGCGACATGTCGCCACAGCTCGGGCGCTTGCCCGTTCTGTGGCGACACGGAGGATTGGAACCTCCTGGGGTAGTTCTCCATTCTCGTTTCCACTCATTTTTTTTTGTTTGCTATTTTTAAGGAGGTATGCCCTCCCTGACGCTTGTGACTGGACTCCCTCCAGCCACGCATCCCGTCGGCACGTCAGACACACCTTGGGATTGGGGTGATTTTTTTTTTGTGGTTTTCTTCCACGTGCTTTCCCTCTCAGTATGGGAAATACCCGGCCCACTCAGTGTTGATTACGGGTCGCTCGACTATGTCCGGCAGACGGATCCGCCGCGCTAAGTGTCCAGAGCCACTTTCACTTCTCCTCACGCCAGAGTGAGGCAATTCCTAATGGGTCCCGTCATCCTCCCCACAGGGCCCTTTGGCTTACACTGTGCCCTCTGCTCCTCAGAGGGACTCGCGGAGCCAACCACCGTGTACCGCAGGCGTCTGGCGCTTCATTCTAGGCTGGCCGATAGGAGAAGCCCTATACGGAATAGCCCCAGGAATCACCAGCACAGCAGACTGCTACGCTACCACTCCTTAGGATACCAGTCAGAGAACTGCATCCCGGGCGAAAGGTCCAGAATATGTCCCCCCACAACCGCTATCGGAGGCCGAAAGCTTTCCAGACGCGCAACAGATATTTATTTTATTTATTTCTTTATTAGCATTCACACACTATACAGTCTATACATAATATACAGTACAGCACATGAAACCCCTTGAGGTGTAGCAAAAGATAAAATTAGAGAATATAAGTCAAGTAAGATATAGCGATACATAGAGTCAAAAAGAAAAAAAGATATTTAAAAAATTAAAAAATTAAATTAAAAATTATGCAATGTCAAATTAATAGATAGAACTAGGGTCTTTAAATATGTCATTAATATTATAAAAGCAACCTTTTAGTAAAAACATTTTGAGGGAATTCTTGAAAACACGGTAGTCTTGTATTTCCTTTAGTTCGCAAGGTAACCTATTGTACAAATCCACTGCTTGGTAGCGCACAGAGTGTTTAGCCACTTGTAAATTCGGAAAAAAAGTGTTGCAAAAATTTTTCTTACGTGTTGATAAACGAACCTGTCTATCCTCCTCAGTTTCATGCAAATTCTTAACAAATGACGTAAGAAGTACGAGTACATACAAACTAGGTAGTGTAAGTATTCTTAGCTTAATAAAAAGCTCTCTACAAGAAACCCACTGAGGGGTGCGCGTCATTGTTCTTATTGCCCTTTTTTGTAAGATAAAAGCTCTATTAAAATTGTTTTTAAACCCATTTCCCCAGAAACGAATGCTATATCTCAATTTGGATTCTACCAATGAATGATACACCATTTTAAGATGTCTCACTTCTATTTCATCCCTTAAACACCGTATAGCATAGCAGGCTGAGCATATACTGCTTTCTATATCCTGAAGCTCATCTTTCCAATTAAGTTGTGAGTCAATGTGTATTCCTAAAAACTTAACACCATTTACTTGATGAATTTCACTACCATTCATTCTTATATGGAGAATATCACTTGACTTCGAGTTCGTTTTGAAGAGCATGAGGTGCGTTTTCTCCATATTAAGCTTTAAGTTGTTCACATTAAACCATGTATCAAAAGCATCAAGTGCTACATTAATCTTAATATTAAGACACCGACAGATACGTGCGACACCCGTTGCGTGAGCCTCCCAATCCGCTAACACCGCCGACCCGCCCAGAAAAATGGATTTGCAATTGGGTTTCACAGAAGCCCAATGCACAATCCTTCAAGACGACTAGGCTATGTCAGAGAACAGAGGGGCCTCAAATCCAGAAACCACACACATCCATGACGCGTCCGGGGGTGGGCCCCTCCAGCGCCTGTGGGGGGAGGGTCCCCGGCCGCCCGCGCGCAAAACAGTTCCCCGACTGTCATCTCACAGAACTCCATCCCCTGCTCTTCCACTGCGCCATCTGCTATTCAGAGGGACGCGTGGAGGGCCATTCTCGGGCAGAAAGCCCCCCCAATCCCCCCCGGTGTTTGGTTCGCGGGACTGCGTCCTACCCCGTCTCGAAAGCGCGACGGGGCATTCCCCTATCCACCACCTGGGGACGCGCCACGTCGGGGTTCACCTCCCCGCCCACTCGGACAACCGAGCAGGTCCGTGGGTCACAGTTCTAACCTAACCTAACCTACTTTCTGATAGCAGTTTCATTTTCCAGGGGGTCACAGTTCTAACCTAACCTAACCTACTTTTCAAGCAGTTTCATTTTCCAGGGGGTCACAGTTCTAACCTAACCTAACCTACTTTCTGATAGCAGTTTTATTTTCCAGGGGGTCACAGTTCTAACCTAACTTAACCTACTTTCTGATAGCAGTTTCATTCTCTAGTGCTTCTAGTAGTGTCGTCTCTGTGATAATTACGAATTTATGATTCATATTGATGATTCTGCCAAATCACATTATGGAAATTGACTTTTCTGGTCGCTAATTTGGATGACAAATGATGGTATGGAATGTGGTAATTACTGATTTCGATGATTCTGACAAATGACATTATGGAAACTGACTTTATGGGAAACAAAGTTTCTGGCACTTGATTAATATAGTAAACAATGATTATGGCATAAGATGTTATGAGAAACAATATTATGATTATTGAATATGGTGGCAAATAAAATTATGGCAAATGAAATTCTGGCAAATGGGGGTATCCCCTGCACCCCATCTAGAGACAATGCTACAAGACCTTAGCACAGCAAATCTTGAAGTCAGATTCGAAATGAACAGGACAAAAACCCAGTTAATGACCAATGTCGCGAAACGAGTTACCCTCATCTGGCAGAATAATTTTGGCTAGAAACACACATCGCATAACATGTTTCGCAGAAAAACATTCGGTCGTATGGTGATTTTGTAGAAAACTTAGTTGGCATTATTACTACTACGCCTACGACACATTGGGTAGAATATTGTTTCACAGAACATTACTTTGGTCGACTTTGGTTTAGCATAATTTTATGTACCATAATAATCGTATAGCTTACTAATACAAGACGCTATTGAAAAGGAATTACTTTCTCAGAGCCCCCGTTAGGTATGACAACGAGCCAAGCGAGGAGGAGTGTTAGTTATCTTGCACCCCCAACACATCTGACTCGCTATCAAAAAGCAAATTGCAAATTTATGCCGCCTAAATATTATGCTAAATATTATCTGCGAAAGTACTATTCGACTAAGAAGACTATTATGCTCATCAACAGTATGCCAACGTACGATTCGGTGTTATAAAAATCTGCGAAATGAGTTATGCCAAAGCATATTCTGCGTAAAGTACCTATTTCTGCCAAACGTGACTTCTGTGAAGAACTATTATGAAAATCAAATATATGCGAAAAAAGTTTCTGCAAGACAATAGTGAACCCGCGAAACATAGGGCACGGTAGATGGGACACAGTCATCATCATCATCCTCCTTGCGTTATCCCGGCATTTGCCACGGCTCATGGGAGCCTGGAGCCCGCATTGACAACACTTTCGCTTTGGCTTTTTTTTTTATTTACAGTATGTCGACCAATACACCTATACATACGTCAGATAGCATTCTTCTATGACAGGCAATCCAAGGAAATTGATCAACGCATCAAAAATGCCTGGAAGAGCTTGTGGTCTATGATGGCGTTAATGAAGGGCAACCTTCCAATAGCTGCACTAAAACGCAAACTGGTCGACATGTGCATCCTGCCTATGCTAACCTACGGCGCCCAAACTTGGTCATTAACAGAAGCCTATAATCATCTGTATAAAACAATAAATGATAATGCACATACCAATTTAGACCATGAATACTCCTTGTTAGAAGATCGAATATTAACTTGTATAAACAGCAGTAAGGTAAATAAAACTAAAATACTTAATCCTCCGCGAAATGACTGGATAAGCAAGGACATACTGGATAAAATTAAACAGCGAAACAAACTTTGGAAAGAACACAAAAACAATCCAGATATAAAAGAAAAGAAAGAGGAATTCATTAAACTAAGGAATGAAGTTACTAGGATCATCCAAAGACGAAAAAGCTCCTATTACCATAAATCTTTTGATGCCTGCAGGAAGAATCCAGCCAAAATGTGGACTCTAATAAACTCACTGTCGAAAAATAAACATAAAGAAGAACACGTTCCTAAATCGCTAGAAACCGAAGCCGGCAGCGTGACGAACCTCAGGGACATATGCGACAGTTTCAACGAGTATTTTTCAAATATTGGGACTATACTAGCAAGTAAGATATGCAATAAACAACCGTATCACTGCTCCCCATCACGAACCGTAATAGCTACGAATGTTCTTTCAGAGTTCTCTCCCTGTACAATCGAAGAAATAACTAAAATAATCAATAATCTAAGTGCTAATACTAGTTCAGGTTTGGATGGGATGACCACAAAATCGCTAAAATGTATCAACAAAGCAATAGTGCAAGAACTAACTGATTGTTTTAACAAATGTTTAAGAGACGGATATTTTCCTGATAGCCTCAAGCTTGCAAAAATCACTCCCATATATAAAAACGGTAAAAAGTCAGACCCTTCCAATTATCGCCCCATTTCAGTGCTTCCGGTTCTATCAAAATTACTGGAAAAACTAATAAAAAATCGCTTTGAAACACATTTGCAATCAATGAATTTCCTTTACAATAAACAATATGGGTTTAGGCAATACTCGAACACACTTACTGCAACTGTAGACCTAGTTACTAAAATCAAAGTAGCCATAGATAGTAAAAAAGTAGTCCTAGGAGTGTTCATTGATTTAAAAAAGGCCTTTGATACTGTTAGCCACGAAATACTTTTGAACAAACTAAAATGTATCAGGGTCACTGGTGCTGCGTTTAAAATGTTCCAGTCTTATCTTTCCAATAGAAAACAAATAGTTAAACTAGGGAACCAGGAAAGTAAGTCTCTCCCTGTCACATACGGGGTTCCACAAGGCTCGATACTCGGCCCGTTACTTTTTTTGGTTTACATAAATAACATACACGAGATCGGACTAAAAGGTGACCCAACACTATATGCTGACGATACCAGCCTCTTCTATTTCGGTAATTCAATCCAGGATCTTATTTGTGAAGCTCAAACAGACTTAAATATACTAAACAAATGGTTCCATAGCAACCTTTTAACTATAAATGTTACGAAAACGAATTACATCATTTTCGCACAAAAAAATAAAAAACTTCATTTTGTAGATTCCTTAAAAATAAATAATCAGCCTATCAATAGAGTAGAACAAGAAAAGTACCTCGGTCTTATATTAGACAAACAACTAACATGGCAACCGCATATTAGCAAAATTAAAACTAAAATAAATTCCCTCACAGGCGCATTGCGAGGTATAACCCGTTGTCTCCCGATGCGAGTTCGTTATACCATTTACAACACATTTGTAAAACCACATTTAGACTACCTCATTGAAATATGGGGCTCTGCCGCTGCCATACACTTGAACGCTATCCAACGCGCACAAAATAAGCTAATAAAGGTCCTGTTTAATCTCGATTACCTTACACCCTCTATAACATTATACAAAAAGACAAAAATAATGAATATAAGTCAAAGTTATAAATACAATACCTGTGTACTAATACGTCAAATAATACAAAATAAACTTCATATTCAAACATCATTTAAAAAGAAACAAGATATACAAAAAATTAAATTAAGAAACTGCAATAACTTGGTACTCCGACCGCCCCGTACTAATTACGGAAAAAAAACTGTCCTCTATGAAGGTGCAAATTTGTATAACAAGCTACCCTTAAGCATAAAAGATGCAAAATCAATGGTACTTTTTAAAAAATTACTTAAACATTACGTGACTGATCAAGCACGCTCTGAGACACGCAACTCGCTTTAAGCCACATCTATCCAACCTTAATCTGTGTTCACCGCGCGTTATCTATCGCTTGGGTTTAGTGTAAGCGTAAAGTCGTAAACACACATTTTTTTGTGCAGTTATATTTTCTGATCTTTATTTTGTTTGTCTACCTACTAATTTTATGTTTACCCTACGAACACATACCAACTCTTTTTGTATACTATTAGTTTAGAAACTGGTAAATTATTATTGTACCTACATTATATAAAAAAATAAGTTATAATTATTTAGGTTAAGCACTTCTTTTGTAATCAAATTATAATACGCATACATACGCTCAACATAGTTAAGTTAGTGTTAATTTCTCATGTAAGTGAATTGTAAATATTCTTATGAGAAAATAAACTTCTTTGGGATCATCCACATATTACGTCACACCAAATTTCAGGTTTTTGGACCCCTCCCCCCCCCTATGTCACGCTTTTTTGTATCCCTTTAACAGGGCTTGTCACATTTAGTATGACCCCCCTCCCCCTTACACTGTGACGTAATATATGGATGACGCCTTTAAACCGAAGCCCAAAGTCCGAACTCCAGATTTGCCTGTGAGCAATTGATGCGCAGCATACTCGGAGTCCGCAGAATCGATCGGATGAGGAACACGGAGTTGCGCTCCAAAACAGATATCGCAGATGTGGGCGTAAAGGCAGTCAAGCTCAAGTGGGATTGGGCATAGGACACATCTGTCGGATGCATCCAGACAGATGGGCCAAAATAGCGACCGAATGGGCACCACCAATTACCCGCGGCCGAGGTAGGCCAAAAAATGAGATGGCGGAAAGACCTGGGCTCATTTTGTGACGAGTGGCGGGAAACAGGGGAGGCCTTTGCCCAGCAGTGGGACAAAATATAAGCTATAAAAAACCGGCCAAGAGCGTGTCGGGTCACGCTCAGTGTAGGGTTCCGTAGTTTTTCGTATTTTTCTCAAAAACTACTGAACCTATCAAATTCAAAACAATTTTTCTGCAAAGTTTTTATAAAGTTCTACTATTGTGATTTTTTTCATATTTTTTGAACATAGGGTTCAAAAGTTAGAGGGGGGGGGCGCACTTTTTTTTCCTTTAGAAGCGATTATTTCCGAAACTATTAATATTATCAAAAAACGATCTTCATTTTTAAATACCTATCCAACAATATATCACACGTCGGGGTTGGAATGAAAAAAAATATCAGCCCCCACTTTACATGTAGGGGGGGTACCCAAAAAAACATTTTTTTCCATTTTTTATTTTTGCACTTTATTGGCGTGATTGATATACATATTGGTACCAAATTTCAGCTTTCTAGTGCTTACGGTTACTGAGATTATCCGCGGACGGACGGACAGACAGACATGGCGAAACTATAAGGGTTCCTAGTTGACTACGGAACCCTAAAAAGGGTCGTGGGTTCCGTACCATAAACAAACTTCGTTGGAGCCATTTGGTAAACAATATCCCATGTGTTTATATGTACTTCCGTCCAATCTAAAAGGTATAAGTAAAGTTTAAATACATAATATCTGGGCAACCGAGCTTCGCTCGGTTCTGTTGTGTATCCTTGACATGTGTCGCCATCTAGTTCAAAAATGAATAGTACCTACATCGAGCGAAAGAATTCTCAGCCTTAACAACACAACTACTCCACACGAGATGGCGCGCATTTCGCCACAAAAACTCAAATACTGTATTTTTCTATTCGTTTTAGCCTTGACCTGTGTCGCCATCTAGTGTTTGCAATAAATAGTACTTACATCGACCGAAAGAATTCTGTCTTAACAGTACAACTACTGCACACGAGATGGCGCGCGAAGAAAAACGCATGAAAACTCGAAAATTCGCGTTTTCCGAGACCTAAGGATAAGTTAGACCGATTTTTCACCCCAAAAACCCCCACATAACAAATTTCTGCGAAATCGTTAGAGCGGTTTCCGAGATCGTCAGTGTAAATAAATATATATATAAATAAATAAATAAATAAATAAATAAATATACAAGAATTGCTCGTTTAAAAGTATAAGATTATAGCGTTCAGCAACCTTTGGGTGGCAGTGCAGTAATAAGCATGTAGGTAGCTGATGTAGCGCGATAACAATAACGGCCCAGCCACGACATTGGTCTAAGCGCGACAGCGGTGAGCGGCAGCCATACGTGCGAATGAAAAGTCCCATCGCTGTGTCTCGCTCCAATGTATGGCCGCCGCTCACCGCTGTCGCGCTTAGACCAATGTCGTGGCTGGGCCGTAACAAGCTGATGCAGCGACAGCGACGCGACGCGGCGCGGCGGGCGGCGGGGTTTCCCGGCGCTGGAACCTTGCAATTACTTGTATTTACTTAATAGTTTGCTGTCATTCATTTACTCAAGTTTTCACGGTCTCGGCAAACGGTTTTACTTACCTAATAACTTTACCAGCATGGAGAACAACCAATCATTCCAAGTAGAAACGCCGCAGTTTATCTTATAGGTACAATAACTACGAGTTTTTGAGATGTATATTTTAAAAATAAAAAAACTTGAAATACCACTTATATTTTTTGTTACTATAGTTAGAACGTTTAGTTCTCAGTCAATGAGTATACTTACCAACTACGAATGTCCTTAAGGCTGCTTTCAAAAAAAACGTCAAAAGAATGTAAAATTGATAGTTTTAGTCGGTGAAATACTACACTTTCCGTTATCCAATAGATTTATTTAATTCAAGTTCCAGTTAGAGCATCTTATTATCTTGATTTTTATAAGACTGGATTTTTGAAAACTAACTCACTAAATTAATTATGAATTTTTCTCTAATGCACGTTTAGAAAAACGCACGTATAGAGCTGAATCAGTCGATCTTATTTGTAAAATTTGGACAATTTTGAATATTAAAACGGGTAAATTTATAATTCGTATATCCTGTACCACAATCATTTCAGACTAGATTTTTATTTTAAGTTTTTGAAAAAGAGTAAACTAGCCTAAGGCGAATTCAATTTTTTCAGAAATTACCTAAAATTAAGTGACAATTTCTTTGAAAATCTACATCACATCGAAGTAAGTTTTATACTAAATTAATCTGCAACGTTTACTTAAATTGCTGTTATGCCTTAGTGATTATAAATTGCTATTATTGATTTTTGCCAATTTTTTGAAAACGAGCCTTCACCGGTACAATTATTACCACTTTTGGACATTTTCTCATATTTTGTTAGACCAAGTAGAAAAAGTCCTATAATGTGATATATATTTATAAACTACTCGCAAAGCCCTTTAATTTGATACCACACACGGTATGATCGAGCGCTCGGTTGCGATTTTACTATTTTTAACACGAAAGCCCTCTTAAAATGTACCTTATGCGGACCTTAATTCTCTTCTAAGTCTTGAGATAAGTATACTTGGTCACGCAATGAGGTGATGAATTTTATCAACACGCTAGGGGACACGATAATTCTCTTTTCACCACACCAACTGTTAAAGGCTTACTTTGCTATTCGAAAACAGATAGCAAAATTGCATTTTATCCACAAGAGTGCAAAGTAATTTCATACAAATTTTACCTGGATGTCTTTTAAGTTGACTGGTAGAATTTACCTATAAATGATGACTTTGAATCATAATTATTGGATAAATTGTTGAATTTGATTTAGTTTGATGTTTTATAGGTATTCAGTTCGTGTTGATGTCATTGGTGTGGTGAAAATTTTTGTTTCACTCGGTGGCAAAGTTTGTTTAACCTTCGTGCCTTGAAACCCTCGCAATGCTCAAGATTCCACTTCTTGAATCACTCGCCATGCTCGCGGTCCAATATTGGAATCTTTCGCTTGCTCGGGTATCAATTTTGGCACATGCGGTTAAACAACAACTTTGCCCCCTTGTAAAACAAATAACTATTGTTCATTCATAAATAATTACCCGACCTATATTAGTCAAATTAATTATGTTTTATCCTCTCTCGTCCTACATAATATGTATATTATATGACTGATAATTAGAAATAAACAACTATCACGCCAGAAATAACTAATCATTTTTCAAAACACAAAACCATGGGTTTATAAGAAATGTAAACTTTAAAGTAGTCCTTTGCCTGACGTATGAGTACCTACTTTCAATAGTCCGCAAGATTGTTATTGTAAATCGATCCAACTGCACCGTAATAGGTCTGTGGGATAAACCCAATGCATTTATAATTTAAGCGCCATCAATACGCTCGCCCCCGCCGATCACATACGTACCGTTTTACTCGTATTATCTATGCACGACCTCGGCGATCAATGATTTTATTTTATATCAAACTATACTAATTTGCAGACATACAAGTTTTTGTGGCAGAAACGAATGTTTGACAAAATGGAACATCGATGAATCAGTTATCGATAACTTTATAATACACTATTAATTAAAATATACCTATAACTTGTAGTAATACATACAGATACCGATAATTTTCAAGAATCCAAATCAATAACAATGCGCTACATAATTATTTTTTCCCCTCACTAGCTCGGAAACACGTGTTTTGTCCTTTAATACCAGCGGGTAAAAACGCATTTTATCCACTAGTGGGTAAAGTAATTTGACCTTGAATAAAGACAAATTAACTGCTTTAAAATTGATAAAAGTAGGTGAATCTAGTAATAAAGATGATTTACCACCTGTGGAACTACTGGAAGCAGTGATAAACGCATTTTTTGCGTTGTAGTTTCCTCGCTATAGTGAGGGGAAAAGTTTTGTGTTACACTCGGGTGCAAATGTATTTTACTTCTCGTGTGTTAAAAAACTCGCAAATTCAGGATTCTATTCTCGAACCACTCGCTTCGCTCGTGGTTCAACTATAGAATCCTTTCACTTGCTCGTTTTTCAATTCCACACTCGGCGTTAAAATACAACTTTGCCCCCTTGTATAACAAATAACTATTTTATATTGTATTTAGTGCTTGAAAGTTACATAAACTTTAGTAGGTATTTTCTACCAAAAGAACAGATTAAATATTCACATTTATTTAGACATTTAAATATTCAAACCCATTTATCCAAAAATATATGGAATATGTCTTGTATTCCACGGTAGCTATCTTTTTATGATATCTATGGCATATTGTCGATATTAATTTGGTCAATCACTCTATTTCAACACATTTGCATGTATGTAATGTTTTGATAGCTCATTATTAAATTCGGTGAATCATTAAAAATTATCTGGTAAACCAGTTTTGTCTGTTTACCGAAAAGTGACTCTTGGCAATTGATTCTATGACTTTTGAAAATGGTTATTTGTACAAGGGGTTGCCCCCAGTTGTATTTTAACGCCGATTATGGAATTTAAAAAAGGAGCAAGTGAAAAGCGAGATTAGAATCCTGAACTAAGCGAGTTTTTCAACACGCGAGAAGTAAAATATATTTGCACCCGTGTGTAACACAAAACTTTTCCCCTCACTATAGCGAAGAAATTCCAACGCAAAAAAACGCGTTTATCACTGCTTCCAGTAGTTCCACAGGTGGTAAATCATCTTCATCGCTAAATTCATCCACTTTTATCAATTTTAAAGCATAAAATTCGACTATATTCAAGGTCAAATTACTTTATCCACTAGTGGATAAAATACGTTTTTACCCGCTGGTATTAAAGGACAAAACACGTGTTTCCTGAGGGGAAAAAACATGCAGTTTGCCCGCACTAATGCGCGAAGTGGTTAATTTCTTGTCAGGTCGAAACTTCTGAGGGCTATTGTACTGAAAAACGTCATAAACGTATAACGTCATGTAAGTACTATATTTCCTCTGTTGACTTAAGATACATGACTTATCACGTACGTAGGTATAGGTACGTGATATAAAACAGCTTGATAGTTTTGAGGTTTTGTGTGGTTTGAACACAAAACGATAAAAAGTTATAAATATATGTATAGCTTTTTAATTTGCCAGTCTTAGTCAATATGCAGATCACTTTATACCTGTATGATTAATAACCTGAGTCTAGCCTCCAGCGTCCTCGCGCGAGAATGATCCCCGCTTGCACCTCTTCAAGTTAATTAAAAAAAACCGGCCAAGTGCGAGTCGGACTCGCCCACCGAGGGTTCCGTACAAACTTTCTTTCAAACTACCTAGTAAAATAATCTCATATAACTCTAATGACTTGACTAGAAGACAAAAGTACAGGCACTAAAGAGTATTATTGTGTATAGCGCCATCTCCCGGTCAATTTGCTAACTAATTTGCGCGACCTGGTTTTTCAGGGATAATTCTTTATAATGTTATCCGATTTATTAACAGTTTTTACTTTATTGGACAGAAGATGGTTTACGTAACATCTCGTATTAATTTGAAGTACGATATGCATCCGCAAGGGTGGGTAAATTGAAAGTAAAAATCTGAAAAGTTTTTTGTGAATAAAAAAAAAGTATTCAAAATACAAACACGATTATATTTTTCCTGTAATATTTAGCATAAAACCAATGTTTACTAAAATTTTCATAATTTTTCGTTGGTAAACTTCGGAGATAAGGGGGGGGGACGGTATTTTTTTTACATTTTCCTTCAAAATTCATTTTTTTTCCACAACAAAAAAATTATAAAAAATAGCTTATTTACGTTCAATTTGAGCTCTTTCCAACGATACCCCACTTGACCTAGTAACTTGAAATTTACAGTTTGCCCCCCTTTCATTTTGGCCATTTTCTACAATTAAAATTAATATATTTAAAAAAATTATACTTTCTATTTGTAGAGGTTTACAATATTCACAACTATTCCAAATTTCAAGTTGATAGCATTAGTAGTTCTCGAGATATTTAGGAATGTGACAGACGGACAGAGTCGGACCATAAGGGTTCCTGTTGTATGTACCTTTTTGGTACGGAACCCTAAACAAACAAAACCCAAGTGCCAGTATAACAGTATGAATAGCACTAGTTCTGTTGAGAGCATTGGTTGCTTGCTACTCGTAGCTACGTCAATTATTTATACTTTATAGATCTTGTGACTTTTGATCTGAAAGTTCCTATGAAATTTACCACTTGTCACAGCAGCTTAGGTGCTTATTATTAACAACTATACGGACCGGCCGTGTCCTTCAGAATGTAAGTAAATAAAATGTACTCTGTACCCAGACTAACCTGTAGGTACCTAGGTAATACCTAGTTATTACAAACTCCTTTTTTTCAAACAGCAAGTTATACCACAGACTTTCTTCCTGACGTCTCGCATCTAAATGAATCCAGGATTACATAAGAGCTTTTATTCTATTCGTGTCACAGTTTTCTCGCTCCCTCAGATCCAAAGTCTCGAAAAGTCCACTCAGCTATCGACCGATTAGGCTTTCTTTGTGCTCTAATTGTGCCTCATATAGGATATTAATTCCAATACCTCTAGATAATAGGAAAAATACTGAATCATAAACTTAATAAAATTATTTATAATCTCAAACATAAAATCACCATCTATAAGGACAATTTTAGTGTTAAAATTCAAATGCTCGGCATTTGAAACCCTTCCCTGTCATTAACGAGACATTAAAAGAGGGGTTGCCGGTGATTGGGGGTAACTGGCTATTACCGAGCGTATCGTTCTTACTTAGCCGGCCGGCACAGCTAAAGTGAGGAATAGAGTTTCCCGTCACATTAGAAACTAATGTGCCAAATAGCTCTTTGTATTCATTTACGACTTAAGGCTTACGTTCTTATACGACCTACCTAGGGATTCTAATTTTAGGATTGACTGAAGATGCTTCCTAAATACTTGGAAGACTGTAAATGTTTCTTGAACATCATGTAATTTATCCCAGCATTCATATAAAATTCATTATTATTTAGGTAAACTACAAAAAAGGGGGGGCTCCTTTCCATTTTAGCATTTTCGCTCCTGTAGCGTCTTAACATAGCCATTGGTGATTAACCATTTCCTAAGCATTTTCCTTAAACAAACTTGGCGTTATCATGATAATACTCACACAAGTCACACATGATGACGCCTACCACTTTTGAAAAGCAATCCAGGTTATTGAATATCCCAACCACAAGTGTTGTGAAAGTAATTATTTTATTTCTGTCTGCTTCAAGTGCCTAATAAATAATCCATACTTAATATTATAAATGCGAAAGTAACTCTGTCTGTCTGTCTGTCTGTCTGTCTGTCTGTCTGTCTGTCTGTCTGTCTGTCTGTTACGCTTTCCCGCTTAAACCACGCAACCGATTTTGATGAAATTTGGAACAGACAATCTTTAGACCCTGAGACAGAACATAGGCTACTTTTTATTTCGAAAAAAAGGGATGAAGGGGTTGAAAAAGAGGTTGAAAGTTTGTATGGGATTTCTTAATTTTAAATGATAAAACCACGAAACTTTATATTTTAGCACTTGATAAGAAATCATTAAACATATATTTAAAGTCACATACAGGTCGAACGCGATTAATTAACATTATTTTTACCTTTAAAATAAACATGGTGGGAAATAAACATTAACTAAAAGCGGGTAGATTATATTTATTTGTCTACCCCGAACATTTATATAAATTAATATCGGGTAGTTTTGTGTTGTTTACATCTCCGGTGACATTTTGCTGGGACGTCAGGATTCCGCGACCACGGCCAGTGCAACCTGGCCGAAACGTTGGGGAAAAAGGTAAAAATAATGTTAATTAATCGCGTTCACCATGTATGTGACTTTAAATATGTGTACAAAGCGCGAGAACTTAAAGTGTTATATCATTAAACATCTTGATAAGGGATAGGGATAGGGATAGCGATAGGGATAGCGATAGGGATAGCGATAGGGATAGCGATAGGGATAGCGATAGGGATAGCGATAGCGATAGGGGTAGCGATAGCGATAGCGATAGCGATAGCGATAGCGATACGGATACGGATAATATGGGTATCGTTAGAGGGATACGGATAATCGGTCGGCGGTCTCTTACAATCAATGTGCTCTAAGACGATCGTTATTTGCTTGCTTGAAGATTACGTTTGCGATAAGTATAAGCAAAATGTAAAAAATTGTAAGGGATAATAGAAAAAAGTACTTTTTACCCACCGATCATAGTGTCTAAATACGGGCTATGTGGGATGTTTATAAAGGTTTCCCCAGCGTATATAGAATTACCTACGCTGTGGTCGATGTGTAATATTTCTACAATCATTGCAAGCAAAAGTACATTATGTGCAATCGAAATAATCGCAGATAAATATACCTACAGAGAAACCTACGGTCCCTACTGATCCAAATGAAAATCTTAATGAATACTTTTATTACGCGGGCGAAGCCGCGGGTAAAAGCTAGTATTCAAATAAAGAGTAGAGCAGAGAGTTTATGAACAGGCAATAACTTAAATGTCAAAACAGAACGAAATTCGAAAGGAGTGGCAGTATTTTTTTATATTTTTCCTCAAAAGGCGAGTTCCACCTATGTCTTAAAACGTTTTAGACTACGAGCGTACTGGCGTACGTAAAGGCTACAATGGAAAGGAGCCCACCTTTCAACTTGGGAATTTTAGTTAAATATACAAGTGTTATTACTAGATTTATCGAAAAAAAATTGTCCATTAAGAACAATTCAGTCAAAAGATATTTCAAAAAAATCTTTAAAATCGAGATTCCGCTCTCGACTCTTTCCTCCTTCAAATCTTAATCAATCGGAACGAAATTTGAGAACCTGAATAACAGTGAAATAATCTATGTCGGACCGTTTAGCTTTTTTGGTTAATTGTTACCAATCTTGAGTATCACACCTTTTTTTGCGCCACAATGAAAAAGGCCGTTTTTGGAAAATTTTGATTGGCTCTAGAGACTTTAAAAAGCAGAATATCAAAAAAATCAAAACGGTCCGACACAGATAAAAATAATAACAATCTGTGTTGAAAAAATCATTGCTCTATCTTCAAAAACCAGGGAGGAAATAGTCGAGAGCGTTTGTATGGAGAATTGACCCCTACCGTATCGTCTTAATTGCGTAATGTACTTATTATAGTTGTGTCGTAGGGCAGCATTAGATTAAATGTAAAAAATACGTGGTGATATCTATTTCCGTAGAGATGGAATTATAGCATACGAGAGTTTAAAATTTAAAAAAATACGCAAAATTTTTAAAACATTATTATGAATCATATGACCTCATGTAGGTATGTAGACATACATACGGCACCGCCACTGTAAACTTTGGTCACATTTGTCGATCACTGACCCCCGCCGCTGACCCCGTGAATAGTTCAACTCGCAGTTCTGCATAAGTCATTCTGAAAATGTAGCTGCATGATAGCTCGTAATTGTCATCACATAGGACATTCTAAGTTTAGAATACCATGTACACAGTATGTTATAAATTGAAATAGGTCTAACAAATGCACGAGTTTGACACTTTGCATTTATTTGTTTGTTTATAACAACCTAGGTATTCGAAATGCTTATATGAGAAGGGACTTTTGATAGTTGTTTCATAAGGGGCAACGTTCTTGTGTTTAACCTCTTGTGCAAATATTGATACCTAAGCACACGAAACATTCTAAATGGAACCACATAGGAGACTTGAGTTAGGTTAAGGAGCTTTGCATAGATTTTAACGGCCAGTTTAAAAATAGGCTGTACGTGCAAAAACTAATCACTGACGAATTTGTCGCCCCGGCATTCTCCTCCTCACTAGGTCCGGCTCTGTGAAGAATAAAACGGATATAATTAAAATAATACCTATTACAGTTCTTGCGGGGTTTCGGACTCATCACACAATAGTTATAGGTAAGTACCTACTTGTGGCTTTATACTTTCTCTGGCTTTTGTGGTAAGAAGGAATACGATAAGGTGATTTCTTTTGTCGGTCGTGAAACATTACTGCGGATGATTGATGGCTGCAGCGAATCTGCTGTTTTAAGGGGGAAACATAAAGGAAACCCTTGGCTTTATTAATAACAGCACGCACACAACTGTATAATTATTAAAGTATACTGATTGAGCCTTCCGAACAAAAGGCTAGCAACAAACGCGTAGTTCCCGTTTTCCTCCCTGAGTATTAAAATTGAAAAATAATTACTGCTTTACCCTTCATAACATTTTTTGAAATGAATTATTTTGCTCTAAAACTTAATGTTATGATAACACACAATAAGTACATAAATTCGCGCATGTATTTCCAAACGGAAAGAGCACACGAAACTTCTCAAATTTCATTGCTTATGCAAAGAAAGCGAAATAGTAATGTTTCAGTTTCGCATTCAAATCCCACATACCCCACATCCCACATAAGACATAAGTTATGTCACATAACTCATATCCCACGGTACACTTCTAAGACACCCATGGGATTTAAGGGGGTGGTGAAATTATTAACCCGTCATCATACGGGTTAACGGCTTCAGTCAAACTATACGTAGACTAAAATATGATTAATATAGCTTAAATAATATCTGTCCTTTACATTTTGCAACAAATTGTAAAACGAGTATAAATATAATACAATGTAGGTATTACGGTATATCTAAGTTATTGATACAATATTTGGTACAGTGGGTTATAATTCTATACCTTTTCAAAGTTACAGGCACGCATATCGGACGTTTACAGTCGACTGTCATACTCTAGAACTCAAAAACGAACATTCACCTCACAATTTAACAAATGATCAAACAATTTACAATAAGTCATAAACGAAAGAGTTCAAACTGATCAATAAGTTCGTTCCGCGGACACTGTCCTGGTTTAGGGTTTTTCCGTAATTGCATTCGTTTACGAAGGATAATATTACTTTGAGCTTTTGTCGGGGAGGTTAGTAAACTTAGGAAGTTATAACAAATTTTCTATTCATGAATTTGTATGTGACATGTTATAAATACTACAAGTATATACGAGAACTGGAATCATCCCTGCTCCGATATTCACTACACGTACTTTTAAAAACTTTATTTTTATTTATTTGCCACTTCGATGCCCCCGCCCATTCGGCGCCTAGCTCTTCGGTGTGGCCTTAATTTGTTAGTTACTTAGACGAAATTTAAATATCAGTTAAATACCAGTCTATTTTTAACTTAATTACTAGTTCGAGGGTTTACTGGTGTAACCCGATAAGTTGAGCAAACTGGATTTTGAAATTCGAACAATGTGCAATTTACACAAATTTCTTATTTCAACGAAAAATAATCCCGATTCATCGGGTTTCACCAGTAAATCACATATATTTCATTAAAAAAAATATGCTACATGCGTTGTTGTAATACGGGCAATATATTTAACCAAACAATTGAAAACAATGATAGGTACTTGCGTCATTCTGAACTTCGGTTGACTCGCGTTTAGCAGCAAATGTTTGAACACCATTCTTTATAAATGTGTATAAACAGGCCATGTATGTAGACATAAGCTGTAGGCCAGGCGAAATTACGGGTTACCACCACATCTCGTGCGATACTTTGTGGAATGGTTAACGGTCATGAATAATTGAACCTTCGTGAATTGACGACCGGTCTGGCGCAGTCGGTAGTGACCCTGCCTTCTGCGCCGCGGTCCCGGGTTCGAATCCCGGTAAGGGCATTTATTTGTGTGATGAGCACAGATATTTGTTCCTGAGTCATGGATGTTTTCTATAGTTTTATATAAGTATTTATATATTATATATATCGTTGCTGAGTACCCACAACACAAGCCTTCTTGAGCTTACCGTGGGCCTCAGTCAATCTGTGTAAGAATGTCCTATAATATTTATTTATATTTTATATTTATTTAAGTCAGCTGCCATTTCGTCGATGGGTTCAGGAATGACGGCCACAAAAAAGTTTAAAATTCGTACTTTGTTAGATTATAGTTTTTAGAAGACAATCTTCTGCCGGTTGTAGGTACATATTATAGTGGTGGTAAAACCGTCAGCTAGTTGCATGAACATGTAAAATATAAGCGACTTAAAAATCTTCCTCCTGTCCTGAGATAATGAAACGCCTAATTGAAATGTTAATAGGTACACGCAAAGTTTATTTATTTTGATGTTACTCACATTGTAAGGTAAGGAGTTTATTTTTACGTGTTCATGTATCCAGCTGACGGTTTATCCACCGTGACACAACTGGCTGACGATTTTTTTCCGTGATAACTTTAAAACTATCACATGACAAAATATGATGCGGGTGGCGATGACTAATATTACATTTTTTTATACGCGTTTCGGTGACTGCCATTCCTCAACCCACCTACAAAGTGCCAGCTGACTGCTGCTGCTAATTCTTCATAGGCTAACCACTAAGATACGAAGTATCGCGCGGGAGGCGATTGGCCATGGAAACCCGTGGTTCGGGGTCTAGCCTTTACCGGGATTTGAACCCAGGACCGCGGCTTAGAGCAGGCAGGGTCAACATTGACTAGGCCAGACCGGTCGTCAAATGCCCTACAAACTATACACTGAGAGAAATTTGCATTGTGAATTTAACAAGTTCGACTTGTTGCGGTTTATCCGTTTGAATCAGCCAAACGTATGTTTAAAACAATATGTGTCAGGTTGTTTTTATAAAATCGACTTGTTGATTCAAATATATTGCCGATTCAAATGACAAGCAGCTTGTTGTTAGAACCAAAGAGCACGTAGGCGCTATTTTAACCAAAAAACTTGTTGAACTAACATGAAAACTGGTTGTATTTTCTCTCAGTGTAGATACTTACTCTTCGAATTATCAGAGTAAAAATACGGTGTAAGTAGCAAAAATGCATTAGTAATACAATTCTGATAAATGCCAAAGAAAACAATTGTATTGGTGCAAGTCGTAAGGCAAAAACTTTTCAATCGTCATGACACGTAAAGCTGTGGGTTACCTCTGGCGAGACTGGCGTCACGCTGCGGCAGGATGACGGATGTCTTCTCTTTATCAGGTTAGACCAGCCTTCGCCGCACACGTCCGTCCGTGTTAAAATGTTTTAGTATTAGAAAATGTTGTTAGTTGTTAAAACAACATTTTTAAATATTTAGATCTGTTGAGAGTAGGTAATTAAAGGTTGCTGTTTAACTCTGGTCTCGAAAGGGAAAAGCCTTAAATCAAACGCCCAGTTTAATAATAAACAGAAGTACGTTCAATTGGCTGCACTGAATACCACACAGGTCTTCTTGTCTTCTCTCACAACGATACAGAAATAACTAAAAACTCTTATATATAAAGTACGATAACATACCGTTAGCTAGTTGTAAATAGCAAAAGTGACATCTCTCGGGAAATTGAGTAATCACCTAGGTAAGCGTTTTATACAGTTGCCTTAGATGAATTTCAGAGGGCCATATTCTGTAAAACGTTGTACGATATACGTGGGAAGAGGGGATTTGTTATTCGTGTCGATTTAAAACACTCCCTTTGGTCGTGTTTCATTGGCATTCGGGTCGACATTCCTCTTTTCTGCATTTGTATCGTAATCCATACTAATATTATAAATGGGAAAGTGTGTGTGTCTGTTTGTTTGTCCGTCTTTCACGGCAAAACGAAGCGACGAATTGACGTGATTTTTTAAGTGGAGATAGTTGAAGGGATGTACAGATGGGACAGGCTACTTTTTGTCTCTTTCTAACGCGAGCGAAGCGGCGGGAAAAAGCTAGTGTACTATATATAGTTCTTAAGTATTAATATTTAACCACTATGTCACTACTTTTTTTTACCACAAGTCCATATACTGAACTTCATAAGCCTCAAACACTCTCTCATACTAGTTTGCATTTATAAACAAATCAAAAAGTGTATTTTAGCCGAGTCACATCACATTAAACTAAAGTGTGAAAGCCTGACTGTGCATTTTAGAACCCCAGCGCCATTATCCCTTTGCCAGACCTAAACTTTAGGTAGGTACTAGCCGTTGATACTTTGCAGTTTTTGCATATAGGTAACCCTTGATTATCGAAAATTAAATTACGTATCTGATAGGGTTTACCGAAATCAGTAGATGCAAAGACAAGTAAAATAAACACTATGTGTTTGTGTGGCAATTTTTGAGCAACTGTGTTAAAAAACATGGTACCTAATTTAACCTACAAAAAAGAAACACATAAACTAGGAAAAAATATCAAACATGTCATTTGTACAATAGCGACCCATACAACCATTTCAGTCGCAAAATCTTCAAATCAGTAACTAACTGTCAAATGTGACATACCGCGTGGTAACGTCGTGCAAACAATGCGACCGTATTGATACAATAACAAAATGTAGTCGTCGTGTGCACTCGTTACGGTAACAAAATGTGTACGAATTTGTGGCTGTCAATGTCACTGTCAGAATGACTTTTAACGACACTTTATTAGTCGACGTTTGCACACATAACGGTAACAACATGTGGACGAATTTGTGGCTGTCATTGTCACTGTCAGAACGGTTTCTGACAGTGACATTGACAGAATTTGTATACACATGTGTAGGTCTGATTACCGAACTGCTCCTAAACCACTGTATCCGCAAATGACAATCTGAAATACGAAGGTTTCTCAAACTGTCTTGTGAAGTTGTGGACTGGTTGCTTTGAATCATTTAAATATGAGCGAATTAAATAAAAATAAACGACGACGACCGTTTAAGCACTCTTCGACGTTTTATAGAAATGTGGGAAAGTTAAGAAAAGTGCAGAATGATAATACAAATAGATAAGCACTTTATAGTTACTTAATGTATTAAATATATAATTTTTAATTCTTATTGATTTCATTTCATTTCATTTCAATAAAAGTAGGAATCAAATGAAATAGAGTATTTACTGTGATATTAATAGAATTTCTGTTGCGCAATGATAGTTTTTTTCAGTACAGATGCTGCTTTTTTTAACGCAGTAGTGCGAGCAAATCAAGCAATGATTCATTTCTTGTCTGGTCGAAACTCTTAACTTAGATTTAGGTACTGAAAATCGTCGTACGATACACGTGCGAAAAGGACATTCACAACTCGTGTCGATTTAAAACACTCCCCACGAGTAGCGATAAATTAATACACGAACGTATTAATTTATCGCTACTCGTATCGATTTTCCTCTTTTCCGCACTCGTATCTATAAGTATTTTGTTTGGGTTACAAAAAAAACACATTATTTACTCTACTACGTTTTATTTTATGTCTCTTTAACATTACAAATTTGTAGACACTTATCTATACAAAAATCTTGACAAAAGAAGTACAGATCGCTGAAATTAATGTTGATAGTAATATTAATGACGACTACTTCAACAAGTGTCAATTGTGAAATGCCGCAAAATACTAGTTGCTCTATAGAAGACCATAATAATATGATTCCCGATCCTTTACAACCCAGCAGCTCGGTACGCACGTTACAATTTTTTTTAAATCTTCTTTAGTGAGGGCAACTGAGTACGACGGCATATTTAATTGTTTATAAAGTTTGAGGATACCTGGAAAAAATTAATACAAGCCATTTTGAAAATATAATAAATATTCACTGCTTTCGGTCACGCGTGTACGCTGCGACCATTTTGCGACCGTTTGTCGACCGTTTGGTGACCGTTTGGCGACTGTTTATTACATGGAATATTACCGTCTTAATCCATATTTTAACAACTTTATTGGTTTTCTAGGCATTATTTTTATTATTTCAGTATAGTATATGCACCGGAGCACTAAAACTTCACCAATCAATATACATAACACGCAAACACCGAGTAGTCAATAATATTATTACTGGTTAAACTGAGGTAAATTGATGGCGCGTTGATAAATTTAGACTTATTTTATGAAATCACTCGAGCAATTTAATTGGCCATGGTAATTAGCCCACATTATATTACAAATGCAAACAATATTTATCTTTAACAAATTCTTACGCCATTACATTTTAATGTCAAATGATTTTATTTCTTTTTTACTTTGACGTCTCTGACAGTCGCCATTTGAAAAGAATGAAATGAACGAATGATTTTGTCAAAGTAGTCGCCAAACGGTAACAATGTGTGCACGCGTAGTGCACACTTCTGTCACTTCTGTGACCATTTGTGCCTGTTACCAATCGTCCCCATTTGGGTCGCCGCGACTAAACGTCGACCGTACTGCGACTACGCATTGAGACCCGAAGACCTGTGTGTACACAAAATAGGAGGATTTGCGTAGGAACGGCGACCGATTATGGTTATATAGGGAACTTATCCCTTTTAGAGATTTATTCCAGTTAACCTTAGATCAATATTCAACATTTTTAAGACAAATTATAATGAATATATGTTTTTTTTTTCCTTATACATTCGATTTATTAACGAATATATATGTCAAATACATGGCGCCCTGTGTCCACATCAACGCAACGACTACAAAACTATCCATACTACTACCTTGACAAAAATATCAATTTTCTTTGGTAGATGACAGTTTTCAATGTAATTGTACATATTATTTCTTTATGTACCTATCAAAGTTGTCAAGCCACGAATAACGAAGATAATGTTACCGAACAAACAAAAAGCAGGGCTGAGGGCGGAGCGGACGTTAACGCAACATTGACCTTTTCTCATAAAGTGATGTTAGATAACAATACATTTTAATAAAAGTTACTTTACTTGGACAGGCATTGATAAACAAGACAATGAAGACAGATCGTATCATGTGAAGTAAACTCACACCACAGACTGAAATGAGGACTCATCGATAACTTTCTTACCAGTAAATAATTAATATCGTATTATACAAACGCGTCAATGCTTATAGAGGTATGTTAATAAATTAATAAGTATTAATAAGTACTTTACTAGTTTAATCGTTTCGTTTTTTTTTTTCATTGATATTTATATTTATTAATTATTATGGTGTGGTTAGACTTGTTAGGAACCGTACGTTTTGTAATGGTACTCCAACACTGGCTATCTAACAAATAAAATTCATTTGTATTATTATTTGTTTGTCTTTGCCATATCTCGGGACCATGGGGTCCCGGACTTTTGGGAGGCGTGCGTGGGGCTGAATCAAACAGCGCAGAGGCCCTTTTAGACCGACGATTATCCCTGTACTTATGAAATTTCAAATCTTTTGAGCTCATTTTCTCGGTTTATCTAACTCTCGCATGAGCGCTTATTGTTCCATAAAGCTGTCCAATTATTGTTGACTACGTAGAGATGGGTAGTGAGTAAATACTCAAGAGTAAATATCGAGTAAATACTCAGTATTTACTCAAAATACCCGTATTTACTCGTTTTTACTCAAATTGGTGGGTATAAACTATTTAGCGTGCTGAAATGGAAATACAAATTAGAAATATTGGTGTATTTTGTTATCGGCTACTAAGTTAAGAAATCAAATTTATATGAATTTTATTTTAAAGACGTGCTCTCCATACATGTAACTATTTTTCACAAAAATAAAATTCAGAAATTACCAGTGTGTTATACATCATCTGATAGGTCTTTAAAAATTAATTGAATGTTTCTAAAAAAGTTTTTTACGAAAACGATAATTAAGGCCGAAATAATGTTTATACCTTTATAACTTTCGAATTCGTTGTTGGAAAAATATCCAGAAACCGTCAAATTATTGCCCATATAATACAAAACACAAAACTAGTACTTTAAACGTCATCAGCTGAGCCATTTTTGAGTTTTCTTTAGAAAACCCTTATTAAAAGGTCGTAAGTGCCACATTAACAAACACTTCCGAACGTCATGCCGTTATCTAGAACATCAATTTAATTTAAGTCTCATACTTTTACTGTAAATACCTGCTTTTTTAAAACAAAACTGCTAACTAAACATTATAACTATTTTTTTTCTCACAATGATTACCTCTTTTTCGACAAACTAAGACTCCCATAAGCTTCTAATAATATAAATATCATTTAAACATGTCCACGCGGTTAAAATAAACACGACTAAGTACTTAAATCTCATTTTTTTAATTATTTTTAGGTACCAGTTTCTACTCACCCAAATGAGTAAATACGAGTATTTACTCGGTGCTTTGAGTAAATTACGGGTAAAAACTCAGTATTTACTCACCCCTACCCATCTCACTACGCTTGAATACAATTACTTATTCATAATCATAACATACTTATTCATAATCTGAAGCTGAGAATCTGGTACTTTTTGGTTGTACAATTACCTACTTTGCGATGGCTTTATTTAGTTATACTTATAGGTATTAAACATACATAGCTCAATATGTAACAAATTCATATTTAATATCAAGGCTGTGACGGCAAAATGGTTACTCCTGCTCAAGCGGAGTATCCACGAGGGCGTACTTAAAGGAAACCGATAAAATTTATCGACAGTCTAATTGCAAACCATAAAAGTTTATCAAGCGAATTTAACACACGCTCTCGTTCACCTGACACCTGAATTTGCTGAGCAAATTCACGGAAACACATAGAAAGCAACATCACATCAAAATGTTATTTGATGTATTTTTTGCAAACGCTGCATTTTTATCGTATTCTGCAAATTCTGTTATTGCTAGTTTGCGAGGTCTTTTGATCTCGATCCCAAAAATGAATTTCGCTAGCATATACGGCCTCGTGAAATAAAAACAAAAATGCGCAATCAGCGGAAGTATTCATCTAGTTTTGTAAATTAGCTCAGTTATACCTAGTAGTGTCATACTCGTAAAAATAATTAAAGTCATTGGGAGTAGGGGTTGTGCTGGGGGTTTAAGGGGGTTCATTTTTCAGATTTGAAGTCATAATGAATTTATATTATAAGCCTTACTGACCTTATACTGTAAGCTAAGATCCATATTGATGTTTTTTAACCGTCGCCTCATATCTCAAGAAGGAGGTTATCAAGTCGTCTGTATGTTTTTTTTTTTTTTTATGTTTGTTCCTCGATATCTCCGTCGTTACTGGACCGATTTTTTTTTTGATTGAATGTATATGCATACAGATTGGTCCCATTTTTCTCAGAACCCAGTTCTGATGATGGGATCCTGGAGAAATCGAGGGAACTCCTCAAATCTGAAAGGCATACATATGGTTATTTTTGTGTTTTTAAAGGAACAGCATGCATTTAGGTACGGAACAGTGACATTTGGTGCAGTGGAACTGCTGATGATGGCCAGAACGGAACTCTTCAAATCTGAACGGCACGCTTATAGTGACTTTGGTATTTTTATACGAACAGCATGCACTTTCGTCCAGAACAGTGACATTTGGTGCAGTGGAATTTCTGATGATGGTCAGAACCGAACTCCTCAAATCTGAACGGCACGCTTATAGTGACTTTGGTATTTTTATAAGAACAGCATGCACTTTCATCCAGAACAGTGACATTTGGTGCAGTGGAACTGCTGATGATGGCCAGAACCAAACTCCTCAAATCTTAACGGCACGCTTATAGTGACTTTGCCATTTTTATAAGAACAGCATGCACTTTCGTCCAGAACAGTGACATTTGGTGCAGTGGAATTTCTGATGATGGTCAGAACCGAACTCCTCAAATCTGAACGGCACGCTTATAGTGACTGTGGTATTTTTATAAGAACAGCATGCACTTTCGTCCAGAACAGTGACATTTGGTGCAGTGGAACTGCTGATGATGGCCAGAACCAAACTCCTCAAACCTGAACGGCACACTCATAGTGACTTTGGTATTTTTGTAAGAAAAGCATGCATTTAAGTTCAGAACAGTGACATTTATTTAGTTATGTTTGTTAAGCATAAGTTTTGAAGTCAAAGTTTGTCAAGCTTCGATTTCTTATAATATAATAGGATTCATGAGGAATTGAGGAAACTCCTCAAACCTTAACGTTATACGTATATTCATTTGTGTTGCCATCTAATAATTAAAGCATTAAAAGCAGTTTAAAAAAATACTTACACATTTCTACATAATCCAACATTCGCAAGTAGCTTTCACCAGAACCCGAAAGGCGACGGTTTTTTTTTCTTAAAAATTATTCAGAATGTACATGAACTTTTTATACTCGTACTTGCAGTTATCTTACATGTACGGCTGTGATGGGCTTACTTAGCAGAAGATGCTAGTGTTAGCAGTCTACCTCATCCAAATCAGGGGCCCCGAGCTAGCCTAATTTCACAAGGCTGCACGGCTGGCGTATATAAACCCTACGTATTAACATATAAACTGCGGCATCAGTGGCATCACAGATCTCTCGTGGCGCAATCGCAACTCTCAACCGCAACAAGATCCCAAGCGAGGTCGAAATATAAATCGCTATTTAGTGCTTTTAAATGCATGAATAATATGAATTCAAACGGTAAACAAATACATACCTACATCACTTTATACATACGACAGCTTCGGACCACACTGGGTATAGCTGTAGGACGTTTAGGCCTATGAAGGCGATGGTTCTGGGTCCAAATGATGCAAATTACAATAAGAATAAGTACTTAGGTACTCATTTGAGTGATGAACAGGGATATTTCTTTCTCAGTCATAGGCTGTTTTTCGTACTTTGCCAAATAGGAATATCGGAAACATAAACTGCAAATTGACATAACACCCCAAAATACGTGCTGCACTGTGATGTAAAATGCCCTGTAATGGACGGTGATGCCATTATGGAAAAAAAAACACAAATCCTTAAAAAAAGTATCTAAAATTAGTTTCTAAAAAATGACGCCAATGTACCATAAACTAGAGTCACAGAGCTGCTTAATTTTGAAGTATCATTTAATTTGGTTATTTCTGAAGGATTTGGCGGTAAGAAAAAAGTCATCAGTTTACTGAAAAAAAAATCAGGACGAATTCTTAGTAATGTTGCTAAGAGAGTTGAGTTCATGTACAAAATAATAAAAAATATTACTTTTTTTTTAAATTATAAATGGGCTTACTCTTGACCACAGACTAGCCAAAGGCAAAGACGTGGCCTACGATGGAGTGAGCTCGCCCAGAAGATGCCTGTTAACTCTTGATTTGAAGGTTGCCGGGTTATATGAGCTCGGAAATATAGCCGCCGGCAAGGAAACTTTACTCTGTGTAAACTTGAATGAGTTTTACTTACTCCATTAAGCATGGGATAAGGTATAAAACATACTAGTTTGTTGCTCCAAAGACATAAAGAAATAGTGTTATTTTACGAGTGTCCATAACTGGAACCAGAAAACTGCGTATCCCATTCCCCTATGATGGACAAGGAACAATTTACCAAACCAAAATTTACAAGAAACAATCCTATGTTAAAATAACCCATACTAATTTTATTTGGGGTATATAAAATTGACTCATTGAGTATCAGTTGGCTTTAAAAGCAAAATTTTAAACTTATTTCACTGTCCATACTTAATGGGGGATCCATTACTGGTGAACTGCCGTCCATGATTGGAGAAAAACACCTCGTTTTAATGTGTTAACTATGAAGAAACCAATAGGACTATCTATTCTGCAATACGCTTGAATAAATAAGACATTCAAGTTTTAACACGCTTAGCGATAGAATTTTTAAACGTATCAGTGAAATATCAAAAATACGCAAAATTGTATCTTAAACTGTCCATGATTGGGTCCGTTACCTTACGTTGCATTTAAGTTTTCTTGTGCTTTGTAGGTTTGCCATCTTGTGGGTTATGTTAGAAGCCTAAACTTGACAATTTCCATTCTACAGTATTGTGACCATTCGTGACAATAAGCGGGGGTTTATGCGCTGGCATGTTTGTACACCGTTGTGTACCCTATTAATCATTTTCAATGTGCTAGGTATCTCATTAATTGATGGATAGCAACCTACTCGCATGCCTGATACTGTTGACACAACCCTGATGAAAGATTAAATATGCCGTAGGTATATCCTACCTACATAGAAACTCTGTTGCGCCGTTTACTCGTGATCGTCTAATAAACTTTTTAGTACCGTCGTCCACATTCGTGCTTCCAAAAATAATAAGTACCTACTTAATTCAATATAGGTAATAATGGCCATGCTTCTACATACTTTGTCAGGAGGCATTTTCAAAATAAGTGAACTTTAAACGCTAGTAACTAAGTACGAGCCTGGTTATATTTTGGATTTGAACCCATCACACATAATTTGAAATAAAAACACGGCGCTCGAAGGGGTTTCAATAATATAATTTTGATTTACACCCGGGTAGGTCGCATTATGTTTCATTGTTTTAGTTAGGAATTATAATGTACAATGCCTACTACTTACTATGGTCCTAGTTCTAGATGGTGTCACTTCTTTGTGCTCACGCGAGCCAATCTAATGATCGGTTTCGGAAATAGTGTTGTTTTCAGCTTATGGAAAGGCATTAATAAAACAAACGGGAGACTTGGTGCCGGTATCGGCACGCAAATCATTAGTGATTAAAAACAAGCCCGTAGCTTTTCCGTCCCGGACTCTTATTTATGTGACGCGCTGGCGACGTAGTGAAATAATTAACGCACTTATGTTTTAACTCAAACTCAAAAATATCTTTATTCATGTAGGTCTAATATATATATATATATATTATGATCTTAATTTAACCTAATTATCAGAGCAATTTATTGTTGTATTTATTGTTCATAATAATATTGAGTCTAGAACATACAGTTTCATATAAAAATAATCGTTAAACAAAAAATATATATGTAATTATATGTATATATAAAAAAATACATGTCTAGAATATTTCTAGGAAAAATCCAATGTTTAAAAAAAATCTATATTAATTTCATCAACAATAATAATAACATAAAAAAATTAACCTTTCGAAGAGATTTCGAATAACAATTAATCCCACGTTGTCGTTTTAAATATAATAATGGCAATTAAGAATTTGTCCTGTCTGGCTGACTGAGCGGTAGGTTAGATTTTTAACGGTACCCACATATTTATGTTAATGTACCTATACGAGCAATATATAAAAAACCGGCCAAGTGCGAGTCGGATTCGCCCACCGAGGGTTCCGTACAAACTTTCTTTCAAACTACCTAGTAAAAATAATCTCATATTTTCATATATCTCTAATGACTTGACTAGAAGACAAAAGTATAGGCACTAATGAGTATTATAGTGTATAGCGCCATCTCCCGGTCAATTTGCTAACTAATTTGCGCGACCTGGTTTTTCAGGGATAATTCTTTATAATGTTAACCGATTTAAACAGTTTATACTTTATTGGACAGAAGATAGTTTACGTAACATCTCGTATTAATTTGAAGTACGATATACATCCGCAAGGGTGGGTAAATTGAAAGTAAAAATCTGAAAAGTTTTTTGTGAATTAAAAAAAAAGTATTCAAAATACAAACACGATTATATTTTTCCTGTAATATATAGTATAAAACCAATGTTTACTAAAATTTTCATAATTTTTCGTTGGTAAACTTCGGAGATAAGAGGGGGGAACGGTATTTTTTTTTACATTTTCCTTCAAAATTCTTTTTTTTTTCCACAACAAAAAAATTATAAAAAATAGCTTATTTACGTTCAATTTGAGCTTTTTCCAACGATACCCCACTTGCCCTAGTAACTTGAAATTTACAGTTTGCCCCCCTTTCATTTTGGCCATTTTCTACAATTAAAATTAATATATTAAAAAAAAATATACTTTCTATTTGTAGAGGTTTACAATGTTCACAACTATTCCAAATTTCAAGTTGATAGCATTAGTAGTTCTCGAGATATTTAGGAATGTGACAGACGGACAGACAGACGGACAGAGTCGCACCATAAGGGTTCCTGTTGTACCTTTTTGGTACGGAACCCTAAAAATGTATTTTTTTTCTGAAATAATCTGTTTCCATATTTAATATCAAATGGTATATTGCCCTGTGGAAGACGAAACTGCCTTTGAAAAAAAAAATGGTTTTCCTTTTGATCCGTCCAATACGTTCCAAGTTCATCAAATATTAGCCCCAACCCCAACCGATCGCGGTTTTTCAGATAACTAATTAAAATATTTTTTTACTTACAAAAAGGATGGTTAAATTGTATGTAGGTACTGTAGGTACATACGTAACGTAATTGAATTATTTCAGAAAGTAAACAACAAATATGTAATAATTTAGTAACTAAGTCATCTAAATTATACTATCTACGAATGTTTAAAAACGGTAAATGATACGAGGATATCAATTAACGAAAGATTCGAGTACTACCACGAATTTAGGTAAAGTTTGACTTTGTTCGGTCGGCTCGTTTAAGATGTAAATGTGTGCGACCAAGAGGTTTTAACGTTGAGTGCCAAGGGTTGGCAATTGTAACAAATATGTATTTAGTAGGAGGCAGGGCATAGCGAATGATAATCCGCTTTGTGTGGTAGGGCACAGCACAGCGGATATCATCTCGCTCGAATCTAGAGCAGAGCCCAACTGGGGAAGTACCTCGGCCTTACAGAAGACCGCAGCTAAATAGCACTAGATCCTACTCATAGTGTTCTGTTCCTGTTCCTGTCGGCCAGTAAGATAGACTACCCGTCCTTATGTCATTAATACAACGTGGCATCTATCTCGCGGCGTCCCGCGGTGTGCTGGTGCTCAACGAAGGTGCCTGGTGACGGAAGGACCTACGGAACTAATTTGTTCCGTCTATTGTCGTCGGCAACCCGAACCCTCCTTAGAACTTGTACACTCCCTTGTGTACAAGTTTCTAATGGGTTGGCAACGCACATGTGACACTCCTTGAGTTGCAGGCGTCCATAGGTTACGGTGACCGCTTTCCATCAGGCGGACCGTATGTTTGTCTGCCACGGACGTAGTATAATAAGATAAATATTTTTATTTATGTTTCTCTGTTAGGTAGGGTTTATCTACAACTACAATGCAAATAAAAGTGTAATAAAAATTAAAATACATACGACCGAAAGTCAGAAGAAGAAGGGGGGATTGTATAGGCTATACATGATTTATTTACCTACCAATATAGGTTACCTATTGTATTGTTTGCAACATATACATATTGCTTTGCAAGTTAGTTAAGTTAAGTTAAGTACGTATAGCATATTTGTTGAAATTTGAATTTTGTCAGATGAAGTAAACAACGGGCAAGCATGGAACAATATGTATAAGGCGTTCCGATGAAGTGCACATAAGGTGCGTGTGTAAAGGGTGCTTTTGCTTTATCTGCAAAAAGGACAAATTTCTGTTGGAATTTCATATGGAAACGCGTTCATGTTTCAATAAGTGAAAACTAAGTGAATAGGTAAATCCAATTAATACAAGTTATGTAGGTATAGGTATAACATTAATTGGATTTACCTACTGTCAATGTAAAGCTATATTCAGGGCATTAAGCCGTACATAATATGTACGGCTTAATGCCTTGATTAAGACGAAAAAAGTTTTAATCAAGCTATGCTAAGACATTTGTACTATTGTTCATTCCATTTTCATAAGGATGTTAATGGAAATAAGTAGTGAATTTGTTTTACTATATCAATTAATCAAAAACGATATTTAAAATTGCTGTAACTATTAAGTTTTCCTTCAAATTTTTAGTAGTCTTTAAACAGAATAATCTGGATACATATTTGTAACCTATGTTATTAAAAAAAAATCTAACGGAGAAAGAGATCCCACCAGCAGCGGATAACCCATCACATATTTATATGGCATCTATTTTAGGGTGTTCTGCCTTTTCGCAGAACTATTTTTGGCCTAATTTCATTTGCCAACCAACATTTCGCCGAAGTTTCATTTTCACAAGTAACGTTAAGCAACTTTTTGTATAGCAACTTTTCAATTGGTAGAATTATTGTAAAAGAAACAGGTAAGTTACATATAATTTTTTTATTATAATCCATCTAAATGAAGAATCTTGAATAAAGTCAAATTAACTGCTTTAAAATTGATAAAAGTAGGTGAATCTAGTAATAAAGATGATTTACCACCTGCGGAACTACTGGAAGCAGTGATAAACGCATTTTTTGCGTTGTAGTTTCCTCGCTATAGTGAGGGGAAAAGTTTTGTGTTACACTCGGGTGCAAATTTATTTTACTTCTCGTGTGTTAAAAAACGAGCAAATTCACTTGCTCGTTTTTCAATTCCACACTCGGCGTTAAAATACAACTTTGCCCCCTTGTATAACAAATAACTATTAACATCACCCATTCGGAAAGGATATTTTTCTTCCCTGTTAGGAGCAAAGTAGCACTTTTCTGTTCAAGTCTGTGGTTCAAGTACTATGTTATATATGATAGAGTCCACTTAGATGCGACGACGAGCGAAGCGAGGAGGAGCGTGTTAGATTGACCGTGAGCAAACCGGAAAAAACTTTTTAATGTAATAAAAATGAATAAATTAAACAATATTATTGTAAAAAAAAGTAAGTAGGTAACTATTTAAAAAATATTTATACGAAAGTAAAACTTGCAACCCTGTCAATAAATTTAGAAGTTCATGGTAGACTCAGCTTAGCATATTTTTTGAAATACGCCATATGTACATTATTGTTATTATTGTTGGTGTTCATTAAAGCATTTGCAATAAAAAAACTAGTTGTATATTACGCCAAGTAAAACATTCGACAACATGAGTGTCAACTTTTTACAAAAGGCCTTTTAAAAAAAAACCAAATGGTAAATGTGAGGTAGGCAAATAAAACAAAATAATATGATAAGTTGGGAAATGAACATTCAGCGGAATAAAATTCCGCGAAACGTGAGTTGGGAAGTGATATTCGGCTATACAATTTTCGGCGATAAATGAGAGAACCCTAAGTATTTTAGTAAATAGTGATAAACTGTTTTTTGTATTAGATTTACAAATTATGAAATCGGTTGGTTGGCAAATATTAATGCATCACTGAGAAACCTTTTCTTATAGGTATCTTGATATGCTATGCGAATTCTTAATCTCGACTTAATAAAAAAGGGGTCTAGGATTATCAGTCGCCCGGCGATATCAGCCTATCAGTTATTCGCCACTGTTACCTTTTGCAATTGACTGACATGTTGCTAAGGTCCGGTGGACTGGTCATCTGTGGACTAAAGTATATTATACTGTATATTAAAGCAGAATTTACTTATGTCTATCGTCTTGTGTTGTGTGGGACGCACAATAATGCAGAAATATCTAACTCATAAACTTAAATTCCTGCAAGCGAAAAACTATAAATGCAGTGCGAAATAGGTAATATATATGTCACCGTAAAATTGTAAAAACCGTTAGTTTATAATTTCACTAGCGAGATTATGAACTAACGAAATATTGTGAACCGTAACGTACAGTTCACAATTTGACGGATTATTTTTACGTTAGATTATAATCTAACGAAGCGAAACCGTCAAATTGTAAACTGTCATGGCGTCGGAACGAACGCTCTGATTGGTCGGTTTTATAGTAGATCGTTCTGTGGCCATAGAGTGACTGACACAAATAGACACTGCAATCACAGATGTCAATCAAAAACCTCATTAAGCTTTTATCATCAAAATTCGATATATTGTTTAAGGAAATGGTCGAACTCGCCAAATAAACAAAAATGTCAGTTACTTCGCTTGTTATGTGGCGGCTTAATTGGTATATTTCTTGTGATTTAATATTCAGTTTTCGAAAAAAAAACCGTTAGTTTATAATCTTACTAGTGAGATTATGAACTGACGAGATATGGTGAATCGTAACATTCACAATTTAACGGATTTTTTTTCGTTAGATTATATTCTAACGGAGAGAAACCGATAAATTGTAATTCGTCATATGCGCCAGAAGCTAGTGCTCTGAATGATCAGTTTTTTGTTAGATCGTTCTGGGCCCATAGAGTACCTAACATAAATAAACACTACAATCATAATTGACATCTGTGATTGTAGTGTCTATTTATGTTAGGTACTCTAATGACACAGAACGATCTAACAAAAAACTGACCATTCAGAGCGCTAGCTCCTGACGCATATGACAGTTTACAATTTGACGGTTTCTCTCCGTTAGATTATAATCTAACGAAAAATAATCCGTTAAATTGTGAACATTACGGTTCACCATAACTCGTCAGTTCATAATCTCACTAGTAAGATTATAAACTAACGGTTTCTTTTTTCGAAAACTGAATATTAAATCACAAGAAATATACCAATTAAGCCGCCACATAACAAGCAAAGTAACTGACATTTTTGTTTATTTGGCGAGTTCGACCATTTCCTTAAACAATATATCGAATTTTGATGATAAAAGTTAAATGAGGTTTTTGATTGACACCTGTGATTGCAGTGTCTATTTGTGTCAGTCACTCTATGGCCACAGAACGATCTACTATAAAACCGACCAATCAGAGCGCTAGTTTCGTTCCGACGCCATGACAGTTTACAATTTGACGGTTTCGCTTCGTTAGATTATAATCTAACGTAAAAATAATCCGTCAAATTGTGAACTGTAAAGCAGAATTTACTTATGTCTACGTTACGGTTCACAATATTTCGTTAGTTCATAATCTCGCTAGTGAAATTATAAACTAACGGTTTTTACAATTTTACGGTGATATATATATGCGACAAATTTAATAAAATACCTACTTAACAAACTTTTTTCCCTCGTTTCAGATAACGAACTCAATCATTGAGGGAATAAAGTTAGTGCTGATGGTTCACTGAAAATGTTGTAATGGAGTGTGTATGTACTCAGTGCTACCGGAAGATAAATACCAAACGCTAAAAGGTACAAATTCCAGTTTCCAAGTAGACAGTTCCATTAAGTTCTTAAAATACCAGATTCTGGGTATCTAGCCAACGTCACAATCGCTTACGCTTCGTAGCTAGCTCTCCCTATCGCTCTTCTGTGGGTAGTGGGGCGACAGAGCCAGACTGCGTTTTCATTGCCACGTAGCGTCAACGATTGTCACTTTGGCTAGGCCGGCAGATTCAGAAAACGTTACGCCACTCCACTCTCTTTCCTTACTTACCGTGCCGACTGTATCTTCATAAGTATGTATAAGTAATTAAGTTTTTCTACTCGTCGACTTTAATTTGTCAATTAGGACACCACAGATTAAACTATACGTGCTGACTTTTCAGTGTTGGATAGTCTTTGACACTTAGTCAACTATAATAATATTTCATTACACTTCACTTTAGTTAACTGAAAAAAATTCAAAAATAGAACTTCATACAAGTTCTATACTAACTTGCGATACCTGGCAAATTTTTCTGCATCCGAAACACAATTTTTTTTATCTATCGCGTTATCGACCTATCAGAGACGGTCATTACAAACAATTGGTTGCCAGGTAATTCGATGTTGATACAACGGTGAACGACGCTAATAACATTAATTAAACTTGAATGATGATATTTTTCGTCCATTGATGATGAAGATGATGACTTATAGAAAAAGTATTGTATACAATAGTGATATATTTAAGCTTTTCACTCTCGTACCGTACTATTAGGCCACTCAGCAAGCTTCGTGGCCTAAACGGTACTCGACGAAAAGCTTTGTATTATATTACGATTATATAAAATACTAATGTACACATAACTTATAATCGTATCTCAATTATGATATTGAATCAAATTTTTACTATTTAAGTACATATTACATTAACCCCTCGTATGAGGCCTGTCAATTTTGTTCATTGAAATAGTGACCTTGACATTTAAAGCAATAGATTAAAATTCCCACGCACGGATCCGTGTCTAAGCATACGAGGGGTTAACTCTAATTTTTACAATCATGATATACCAAATATAATGCAGCAAGTAGGTAATAATCACGTACAGTCCATATTAAGCTTAATAATACGTAACAAAGTGTCACTAGATACGTATGTTTTATGTTGTAATCTTGTATATGTGAATCTTCATATTCATACAACTAGAAATTCCATGGGAGAGTCATTTTGTTTTGTAATTTCGGGATTGTTATGCACTCTGATAACAATTAACTAGTGTTATTCATAAATTCACCACATTAATAGGCTACTTGACCCTTTTTAAAGTACGTCTTATATGATTAAGTACTGTCCAGTTAACTGAAATAACCATTTTTAACCGACTTCAAAAAAGGAGGAGGTTCTCAATTCGACTGAATGTTTTTTTTTTTTTTTGTATGTATGTTACTCGATATCTCCGAGAATCGTGGACCGATTTTCAAAATTTTTTTTTTTGATCGAACGGGTATAACCCCGAGATTGTCCCATTGGCACCAAGTCGGGGTCTGATGATGGGATCTTGGAGAAATCGAGGGAACTCTTCAAATGTTATAGGCACATGTAATGTTCTTAGTGTATTTTTCAAAGGTACACCAGTATTTACGCCTGATGGTAATAATTTTATGTGGCTGAGCTGATGATGGAAGGTCAACTCCTCAACGGTTAGGAGTTAAAGGATAATTCTTTCACTACTGTACATATATTCGGGCTGATACATATAATATCACTAGGAACCACTAAAAATCAACAAATAAATTAACTTTTTAACAAAAAATAAAACCGCCTTCAAAAAAGCGTGTTACAAAACACGGAGAAACTAAAAAGCCAAAAATAATAAACCTTCGAATTCAGATTTCTTATCGGATTGCAATAATCTAAACATCCAAATTATAAACAAATCAATTATTTTTGGAGTCGGGGCCAGCCTGCGTATGGTTGGGTGGGGCAAACAGGAAATAGCAAGGCGACGAACAGGTCTGGAACCGACTACAAAAATAATTGATTTGTTTATAATTTGGATGTTTAGATTATTGCAATCCGATAAGAAATCTGAATTCGAAGGTTTATTATTTTTGGCTTTTTAGTTTCTCCGTGTTTTGTAACACGCTTTTTTTGAAGGCGGTTTTATTTTTTGTTAAAAAGTTAATTTTTATGACTTAAAAACATCAAAAAAATATTATTAAAGTATACTTTTAAATACGTAATCAGGCAAAAACAACTCAGCCATGTTAATCTATAGATTATCTGTGCATCAGGTCATTCTACTCGAAAACAATAATAATATATTCTAATTATTAAGTGTGAGGCATAAAGTTCATTATGTCAGTGATTGTTTCGACATTAAGTATAAGGTTCTTATTCGATGACGTCCCTACATCGTTGACAGCATTTTCGGTGGCCAAATTAAAAAAATACACATTTTTAATCAAAAATACGTCGACATTATACATTTTTAATACCCAAAATCCATAAATATTGTTTTTAGGGTTCCGTACCAAAAAGGTACAAAAGGAACCCTTATGGTGCCGCTCTGTCCGTCTGTCTGTCTGTCTGTCTGTCTGTCTGTTTTAGTTAACATTACTTAATATCTCGAGAACTACTTATGCTATCGATATGAAATATGGAATAGTTATGAACATCGTTAACCTCTACAAATGAAAAGTATTCTTTTTTCAATTTATTAATATTAAATATCAATTATAGAAAATGGCCAAAATTAAAGGGGGGCAAACTGTAAATATCAAGTGACTAGGTCAAGTGGGGTATCGTTACAAAGAGCTCAAACTATACATATCAAAACTATTTTTTATATTTCTTTTGTTGTGGAAAAAATCGTTTTTTGAAACGTGGAAAAAATGTTTAAAAAAAATCATTCATAAATAACTATCCTATAAAAATCATTTTCCATACTAAGCTCGAGCTCATTAGTTTACTTAATTTTCCGATAGATGTCACTGTACGTTGAACGCTCATTTCCTACGTCACGTTTTTCCTGCTATAACGGGGTCGCGTCAAGAACGTCCTTACGGCATGTCGTAAACTATTGAAGTCGAATTGTCTTGATTATTTTTGTACGTTGTCTAAATAATAAAATTACATACCTACCTATTAAATATTACTTGTTATGTGAAAATTGAGTCTTGAGGGATTTAGATAAGTCCGTACAGTTATATGAATAACGACATTTGACGATACAATTATTGAAAGTTTGTACGGAACCCTCGGTGGGCGAGTCCGACTCGCACTTGGCCGGTTTTTTCATGTCAAATACTATAGAAGACAATTATTTATTGTGCCAAATTCGAAATGTGTCTAGTAGCCTATTGTTGTAGGTGATTAAAGCCCTGGTTATATTTTATTCTTATTTTAACTATGATATAAAAAGAAACAATAAATAATGTCTTAACGCTTTTGTTATGGCTAACGTAAGTAATTAGTCCATTGCCTAATTGATTTATGCGACATCTGAAATTAAGATTAATATTGTTTTTAAAGAGATCGCCATCAACTTTATGAAATAAAATACGTTATTAGATGTGAAGGAGGCCCCTGATTTATCGCTATCTTATAAATGGCTTGTTTTCGCAAAAGACGCGCCAAAATAAAGTATTTCGTTTACGTCGCGCCGCTTTGCGTCGCTCACCCTAGGTACAATATTCAGGAGAAGGAAAACAGCAATAATTTATGTTTGCTGAGACAGAAATAAGAAAACTTCTATACTAGAAAGAGACAGCAGCAAATGACTAATTTAATCAATTGATGCATTTTTAACTATCTCTGGCAGTTAATTACTTACGGTTTTTTCAAGTTTTTTTTTTTAGTATGAATAGGTTGACCACGATCACACCTGATAGTAAGTGATGAGGCGGTCTACGGTGGAGCACGCTTACCTATGAGATACCTATTTACTCTTGCTTTAAAGAGACCTGGATTGTACTCATGTGGAAACACAGACTCAGGCAGGGCATTCCACTCCTTGGCGGTTACATAAAAATAACTTGAGACCTTAACATTACCTCTGCATGATACATATTTATTTAAGATTTATATAGATAACTTAATATCTCTAATAGTAAATCTATTTCCAGGTAGTCCGTCTTGCGAGGAAGAGTAATATGTAAAACGTGGCCGCGGGTGTCGACCAAGTGACTTGGTACCGCAGTTCTCCGGGTAGCCGCCGCCATGGGCAAGAAGAACTCTAAACTCAAACAAGACACCATCGACCGGCTCACCACCGCCACTTACTGTAAGTACTTGTTATTTATTTACATTTTTAGGGTACCGTAACTCGGAAGGAAAAAACGGAACTCTTATAGGATCACTTTGTTGTCCGTCCGTCTGTCTGTCTGTCTTGCAAGCCCCTTTTTCTCAGAAACGAGCGAGAGTTATCGAGCTGCAATTTCTATCAAATACTCTGGTCTATACAGTCCCTTGAAGTTGTGAAAAAGTCAAACTTCTAAGCCAACACAATCAAATGATACAACCGTTCATGCCGCAAATTTCAGCAAATATTCAACACTCGCAAGGGAATGAAACCTACAGGGTACCTATACCTACTTCCCGTGAACTCAAAATCTTGAAATTTGAAAACTGTTCAAACCGGAAAAATTGTGAAAACCGTAAAATTAGTTCCATCATATAATATAAATTTTCTTAATAAGCAAATTTAAACTTACTACTTTGGGGTTCCGCAATCCCCTCAGTGCGCGAGTCCGACTCGCACTTGGCCGGTTTTTTTGTATGTCTTTCGCATCACGAAAACCACTGGGTGGGTATTTCGAACCTTTAGGAGGCGTGCCGGGAGCCGAAGTCAACACATAGAGGTACTTTTGACACTTTTAATGAAATGTAACGCCGTGACTTGCGTGGGCGACGGTCGCGCGATGATCGTGCGACGGCGATGCGACGCATACGAAATCAAACCTTATCGATATGGAAGTATGAGACGCAACGGCGACGGTCGCGCCCACGCAAGACACGGCGTAAGGGCGGTAGCTGCCATTGCCATTTCATGGGACGCACGTAGAGACAACCCCGCCAAGGCGTAAGGACTGTTTGAGAGTCGATGGAGACTAAAAAATTAAATAGGCTATTGGATGGAATGGATGGACTAAAACTGGGCTATGCGATATAAAACCCATAGCCCAGTATAATTGGACATTACAAAAGTGTATATAATAAGTATCGCCTCAGGAGAGGTATTCATCTTGAGTTTTCAACGTTTTCGTGCTCAATGAGTATTCAGAATAATAATTCCGCCTGTTAATTCGGGCACTTTGTTTTTATGCAAATTGGTCGCGGGTGTCTCGTTAATTTGCGCTTATTTAAATAATTATCTAATATTTCTACTAACTAACAGTCTTAAATTTTAGTCATGTAATAACAAGACGAATCAAGTGAAGGGTGACACTAAAACTGCTGGCAGTAAGACGTAGCTACAACTTTTAATCCATAGGTCACGTGATCGAACCAAGGCTTGTAGTTAAATATCAAAGAGTTTCCCTGAAATATCGTAGATCTCTTACAACAAAATTAACGGAAACATCAGTCGATTGTCGAAGAATAAGAGACGACCGTCCTTCTGACTGGTGTCAGAGATGTTAATGGCGCCTATAATAATCAAGTTAATTATACGAGTACGAAGAGTACGTGGATAATTAAAAAAGTTTCAAGGACTATTATGATCTGGGATAAAATTTTATTGACTAGATCATTTGGCCTGCCGCGGTTGATTGTGGAATTCCAGTAAAAAATAATAGTTATTTGTTATACAAGGGGGCAAAGTTGTATTTTAACGCCGAGTGTGGAATTGTAAAACGAGCAAGTGAAAGGATTCTATAGTTGAACCACGAGCGAAGCGAGTGGTTCGTGAATAGAATCCTGAACTTGCGAGTTTTATAACACACGAGAAGTAAAATACATTTGCACCCGAGTGTAACACAAAACTTTCCCCCTCACTATAGCGAGGAAACTACAACGCAATAAATGCGTTTATCACTGCTTCCAGTAGTTCCACAGGTGGTAAATCATCTTTATTACTAGATTCACCTACCTACTTTTATCAATTTTAAAGCAGTTAATTTGACTTTATTCAAGGTCAAATTACTTTACCCACTAGTGGATAAAATGCGTTTTTACCCGCTGGTATTAAAGGACAACACACGTGTTTCCGAGCTAGTGAGGGGAAAACATTTTTACATATTAGAGCGTCAGGCGTGGAATAAGCGCAATATAAGTACATAGGTACTGTCTACGAGCTACGTTATGACAACTACGGAACGGAACCGTAAAAGGTTTGGAATGGTATTTTTATAACTGTTTATGTATAATTGTGATAAATCGGTGCGGTGTGTATTTAAAGTAAGTGATCGCGTGACCGCGCTCCGCCGCCGTGTTATGAAGTGGGAGCCACGCCTCTCGACTCGTGATTCAGTAACCGCGAACTGAATATTACAGCTTAACTAAAATATGACTCACTCACGTTAAAAAGTAATCTACAACTGAATTAAAAATAACGCTAATTACTTTTAGCTACCTTCGTATGTATAGACTATAGGTATTAGGAACAAAAAATAATCATTTTTAGGGTTTTTATTGATATGTTTGATCACAGTTCGTTTTGTGAAGATTTTGAATGTTTGTTTGATTCTCTTTTGACTAAATTCTTAAATTAATAGTAGGAAAAGAAGATAAACGTTTTTATTAACAATTATAATTAAGGTTAAGGTTTTGTACGAATTTACATATTGTAAGCGGCTAGGCGCCCTAGCACGATAACGCGTGACGCCCACAGCCGTTACACGCGTGGGCGTACAACCTAAGTAAAGTTTACGTAAATTTAAGCATAAGTACTTATTAACTAAATTTATAAACTAAAAATATTGAAAATTCATTTATTTACATGACCACGCATAGACTCTAGAACTAAGCATGAAATGTAACTGCCAGCTTAAACCTAAAAGAGGCTCATACACGCCAAGGATGGATGAAAAATACATCATTACTTATTTATTTGCGATACCTATGAATACATAATGAAATTAATAACTTTCCGACGGATTATGTCGTCACATTACTCAGCACGATCAGACGCAAGTACACGCAATACTTTTATTTATTTATTTCAAGCTTCCCCTGTGATACACTTATTCATTAAACCGATCGATATTTATCTTCAAATATACCTACTACATTATTTACAAATACTGAGCTTATACAATTTTCTTGTCTGATTTTGAATCCGTTTAGCTAATATTCAATAATAATATTTAATATTTTATCTAAGTAGAGCGCATGGGCACACCTATCATCCACATTTAATTTCCAATAAAGTGTAGCTTAGAGATCGCAGAAGCTAGATCCCTGTTTGAAAGTAATTGCAGTGTTCGCTAATAAGCGACGAAGTTGGTTTTATAGCTAAGTTAAGTGGGAAAGTTAGGCGAGCGGCGCCGTTTAGGCTGTCGGGAGTCGATGCCGGCTCCGCGCATCCCGGCCCACACGTCTTGAGATGTTTTAATTGACAACCGCGTTTGTTGACTTTCATGATTAATATCCATTACAATAGTTTGGAAGGACTCATTTGTACTGTCACTCTCGCGGATGACTTAAGCCGTATGTATGTATAAGTTTAAACGTGTTGTCTTTCATCATAAGCATTTATCATCCTCGCACAAAATTTCATGCTAATGTTACCATATTGATTCTAATGTAAAATATAGTTTTTCCTTGAATTAGTTAATTACCTCATCCTGATACAAATACAAAGCTGAAAAAAACGTTTAGAGTGACTATCATAAGTGTATTTAAATAATTATAAATTGATTTATTCACATTTGACTTCTAAATTATTGAATTACATCATCAGGCGGGCATGCAGGCAAGTATGGTAGCGCGATGTGAGGAATACCTTATCAGTGGACCATTTCTCAAAACTGAGAGTCACAAGTTACAAGCGGAAGTCTCTTTTCAACTTGTCACGTGAAACATTGTGACTACCACTTGTTAATTGTAATTTGTAGCTTCGTGAAATGGGCCCCAGACCGTCAATTACTTATACTTATATTTAAACAAAATATTAAAGCAGGTGTATTTTGTGAACTCACTTCGTTGAAAAGTTTAAAATAATAAAAATACAACGTGTTTCCGGTATCACTCAAAACCTCAGACACCCCAACTGATTTTTATTTTTATAAACTCATCTAGAGTATTCATCTTTTAATCCCATGATTACTTTTTTTGAAATTGAATTTTTAATTTTCTGTACAGCTCTACTTGACTTTCAGCTCTATACTCAATAAAATAATTGCTAACTACCATCATAAACCATAAAACAAAAACTATTGCAACGACATCAGGTTTACCAATAGACAGCTAAGATGTCACTGTAAAACACTTATAAAAAGCTTTGTCACAGTGAACTTCAAATTGGACAGGTAATCGTAGTAAGCAAATTTAAACCCAATATTCAAAATGACAAGGTTGTAATTAGGTACGAGTTCAATTTGTTATGACTTATGATAAACATTAAGATTAAATTGACAAACGACGTCAAACTCGTAGCGGAAAAAAAATCGTCCAAGTAACCAGCTAGTATTAATACCCCTAAATACTGAAAAAGGTAAACAACCTCTAGCAATGCGATATACACAATGTTGTATTACGAATACAATATAATAGGCACGTAAAAAATAACTAATAATACTAATATAAATAAAAATATTACCCCCATCAAGATATAGCTCAATCGATTCTACTCTCGATTCTGAACAAACGGTTTTCAGGTTTTTAGTGTTAAGTGAAACACGGTGTATACCTATTTTAGGAGGTAGCTACGTACGTTCTCCGATAAATTATTAAGATTAATATGAGCCTTCGGATGGTCTGTCGATGTATATTTTTTATTCAAATATTAAAGGTAGAAAGATAGTACCTATTCAATAAGTAGAAATGCTTACAAGACTTATTCGTTGGGAAACACTCATAATGATTGCTCTTTCAGTTTGAGTACGAGTGGGTAGATATTAAATCTGTGTTCAGTTCGACGTATCAGCAAAGTGCAGTTAGTTTGTTAATGGGGCTTTGCAACTGGAATATAAAGACAGCGAAGTCTGGTCCAGAGCCGAGCTAGTTGTTGTAGACACTCGACAACAAGAAGTGGGAGTTATGCTGAGTAAACTTAAAATTTATTGTCGATGCCGTGGAAAACGTTATTATGATGTCGACCGGTATTTTGAACTACTTGGGAGGTGTTTGCTGTTTCATTTGCAGTAAATAGTCTGAATATTTCTAAGATTTGCGAGAAATGGCCTTGTATACGCAGCAGGTAAGACTTGTAGGTAATTGAAATATTGTAGATAAGCTATGTATATAATATATGTATAGTTTATGGTCAGTAATGGTCGTCTGTACATCTCCGACATGGCGCAGTCGGTGTTCGTATAGAGGTATATCTCTTCTAGTCACTGCTGGTAAAGTACTTGCGCACATAATAAACACCCGACTGGGCACCCTAGCAGAACAAATCCTACCAGAGAGCCAATGTGGTTTCAGGCCTAACAGAGGTACGGTGGATGCCATATTTGTTGTGAAACAAATACAAGAAAAGTGTGCAGAGCAAAACCGTCCTCTGTTCATGTGTTTTGTAGATCTTGAAAAGGCGTTTGACCGAGTTCCACGTCTGGCCCTCTGATTAATTTTAGAGAAAATTGGCTGTCCACCAAAGCTAGTAAACCTAATAAAGCAATTTCACGTTAACATGTCAGCTAAGGTTCAGCATAACAGCTAATTTTCGGACTCTTTCTTAGTTACTAGTGGTGTAAAGCAGGGCTGCGTTATGGCTCCTACTTTATTTGCTTTATACTTCTCGGCGGTGATGAGGGACGTACTTAGCCGAAGCATCGAACCAATTCACCTGAATGTAAGATCGGACATGGGGGTGTTTAATATTTCACGTTTCAGAGCGAAACAAAAAGTTCGTCAGGTTTCCGTTCTTGAGATCCTCTATGCCGATGATGTCTGCCTGATGGCTAACAGCTTAAATGCACTGCAAGGCTCCATAGAATCTCTAAGTAACTCGTGTGACAGATTTGGCTTGGTGATAAGCGTCACCAAGACCCAGGTACTCAGACAACCAGTTAGAGGTACCAGCGCTGATAATGCTCAAATCGTCTTGGGTAATTCAGCATTGAAAGATGTCACAACTTTCAAATACCTGGGCAGCCAAATACGTAGTGATAATCGCCTTGCCTCAGAAATTCCGTCACGCATAGCCAAAGCTGCAGCCACATTTGGCAAATTAAACCAACGTGTTTGGAAGTCGCACGATCTTAAACTCCAAACCAAGCTTTCTGTGTACAAGGCCATGGTGCTCCCAATACTTACCTACGCTTCAGAGTCTTGGTGCCTGTACAAAGGAGATATCAGAAAGCTTGACACTTTCCACATGCGTTGCTTACGCAACATACTCAGGATTAAGTGGCAAGATCGTGTGACGAACACAGAGGTTTTGCGACGAGCCAATATGTCCGGTATGGAGGCAGCTCTAATGAAGAGCCAGTTAAGATGGTGTGGCCACGTTTGTCGCATGGATGACTGTAGACTCCCTAAATCCGTTTTCTATTCGGAACTTAAGGATGGAAAACGCAGCCACGGGGACAGTTTCTGCGATTTAAAGACGTACTGAAGCGCCACCTTAAAGCCTGCAATGTCTCACCTGAGCGTTGGGAGGAGCTGGCGGTCAGGCGACCAGAATGGCGCAAGAAAGTAAGAGAAGGTGTAGCTACTTTTGAAGAAGCTCGACTAGAACACCTAGACCAAAAGCGCCTTCAACGGAAGTCTCGACCCAAGCCGTCCTACGCATACACCTACAACGAACAGGGCCAGCTTTACTGCGCACAGTGCGACCGGATATTTAAGACCAAGTTCGGATTCGCGAGCCATATACGTGCTCATCAGAGGAAAATGTAAAGGTCGCCGTTGTCGGATACGACATGGAGGACTATATATATAGTCCCATGTAATCGACTCGCACGTCCCTGCAACAATGAGCTCGCAGGCAGCAAGGCGCGCTCGCAACGTGTCTATGCCACCGAATACAAAGCAATCTTTCTCGGAGCTGTGCTTGGGAAACGAAGGCTTCATTAAAAACTATCGATATTTCTACATTATTTCCACTTCTTCGGATTTTGATATATGAAATGCAATGGTTACTGTTAAGTATTCATAACTTTAAAAAAGAATAAATTTGTTGCATTTTTCCCGTTTAGTATGTCCAATGTCCATAGCCTAAGTTGATATAGAAATGGACCGGTTTTAATAGCGTGTAAAAATATTGTTTTTCTACTCGTCGTCTTTAATCTGTCAATTAGGGCAGCAGAAACGTTATAGTTATAAGTGCTGACTTTGATTGTCAGTGTTGGATAATAGTCTTTAACACTTACTCAACTAAGTATAATACTTTACTTAACTGTAATTATTTCAAAATTAGACCTTTATACAAGTTCCATACTAATTTGCGATACCTGAATTTTTTCTGCATCTGAAACACATTTTTTTATCTATCGCGTTATCGACCAGAGACAGTTATTACAAACAATTGGTTGCCAGGAAATTCGATGTTAATACAACGGTGAACGCTATTAACATTAAAACTCGAATGATAATATTGTTCGACGTTCGTCCATTGATGATGAAGATGATGACTCATAGAAATAGTACATTACGATACAAGTGTTACGATCGACACGAGTTACGAATTTCCTTTTCGCACGTGTATCGTAAGTTTTTCAGTCCAGATGGCCCTCCAAAGTTTCGACCTGACATATAATGAACCACTTCTCGCACTAGTGCGTAAATCTGTAGGTACTGAAAAAGTATTGTATACAATAGATATAATTAAGCTTTTCAATCTCGTACCGCACTATTAGGCCACTCAGTAAGCTTCGTGGCCTAAACATGGTACTCGACTGAAAAGCTCTGTATTATATCACGATTGTATAAAATACTACTTAAATATTCTGATTGTTGTAGTCCCACCTAAAGTATAGTACCACCGTAAGTATTATATTATTTACCTCATTTCTCTTCTCATTAATATACATATACGTTGTCTACCTGTCTGTGTCTACCCTCACTCAGCAATGATTCTATATTCCTAAATAGTATTATTGGTATTGTTTTAGAACAATACAATATCCACCATAGGTTCACCTTTGTATAATAAGGCTTATTTGTATTGTGTAGTAACAGCCCCAAATTTGTTTCATTTTACTTTCTTCTATTTTTTCATATCAATACGTTTTAGCGAGTTTTTTTTTTAATCATTTCGGAGCAAATACTCTTAAAGCATACTGCCAACGGTTACAAATATACATTACAGTCGTGTGATTAATACGGCTTTAAAATATTTTTTCCCCTTTGTTACACACACTCGTAGTTTATGTTAAGTACATATGTTTTATTTGAAGGTTCACTTGTATATTACAAAAAGATTAGGGCAATGAAAGTGTTGGGTAGAAAAGGAAATGACGTAGTAAATTTGTAGCATCGTTCTGAAGATATATGTGGCTTGGTGAAGCGTATTTTTAGGCGGGTGAGTAAGTGAAGGTGAGGCGCGGCGACATTCATTGGGTCAGCGCGTGTCGGGAATGGGAAATGCCAACACCTAGGGGAGGAAGCGGCGGCGAGCACGCGACGCGGAGCCGGGCCGTTGTTCCCGGCGTATCGACCGCGGCCCTCGGCAGTGCTTTCAGACCAACTTAACCAGTATATGTGTGGTCTCAACATTCGTAGCAGCAGAAATTACGACTGTGTCTGTATCTGAGAAACCACTTGCCTATAAGTAGCGAAGGAACTCTACTTATAAATAAATTTTACTTAACATAAGCCGTATTATAAGGTAAATACGATAAATTTATACTTTACAGATATTTAAGTTATATACAAATAAATAGAAAACACCCATGACTCGACAACAAATATGACAAATGTAGCGAGCAGTTTCACTAATCCTGACGAGTCGGCCATAATTACTACAGTGGAACCTGGTTAAGAGGGACCTGCATAAGTGAGAAACCTCTATAGCTGGTGCGGTCCCGACATATTTAGCAATAATTTACCTCTATTAGTGTTACTAAACAGACCTCTATAACTGAGATTCGTCTTTTCGGTTTTATAGTGACATTTACCTCTATAAGGCTAGCTATGGGAGAGCAGAACAAACAGATGGCTTCCAGGAAAATATAATTATTGACTACTAAAGCAAGGTATTAACAACTAAAATAAGTAAAAAACCATAAAGTATAAACCTCAAAACATAAAAACTACACCGTCTGCGACAGGAAGGATACAAGTAGGTATGTAAAGTTATGGACTAAGAGCCCAGAGCCGCCAGACCTGCTGAAGAAGGTTGATTTTTAGGGTTCCGTAGTCAACTAGGAACCCTTATAGTTTCGCCATGTCTGTCTGTCCGTCCGTCCGTCCGTCCGTCCGTCCGTCCGTCCGTCCGTCCGTCCGTCCGTCCGTCCGCGGATAATCTCAGTAACCGTTAGCACTAGAAAGCTGAAATTTGGTACCAATATGTATATCAATCCCGCCAACAAAGTGCAAAAATAAAAAATGGAAAAAAATGTTTTATTAGGGTACCCCCCGTACATGTAAAGTGGGGGCTGATATTTTTTTTCATTCCAACCCCAACGTGTGATATATTGTTGGATAGGTATTTAAAAATGAATAAGGGTTTACAAAGATCGTTTTTTGATAATATTGATATTTTCGGAAATAATCGCTCCGAAAGGAAAAAAAAGTGCGTCCCCCCCCTCTAACTTTTGAACCATATGTTTAAAAAATATGAAAAAAATCACAAAAGTAGAACTTTATAAGGACTTTCTAGGAAAATTATTTTGAACTTGATAGGTTCAGTAGTTTTTGAGAAAAATACGGAAAACTACGGAACCCTACACTGAGCGTGGCCCGACACGCACTTGGCCGGTTTTTTATATATCTAATAGAAAAGACTGTATTTGATAATCATCATTTCCTAACCATGCACGCCCTAGATTGAGAAATTAGGCTAAGTTAGAGAGACTTTCAAGCGTCTGGTAAATGTTACGGCCGGCGGAAATGGTCAGGAAATGATGAGTATCAAATTCTTACAGTCTTTTCCATCACATATACTAAAAATCAGCCTTGAGAATTGAAGGAAATTTAGTGTTTTAAAAAAAACCTCATAGCAAAAAAATGGCCGACGTTAAACATCAATACGAACTCTACATTGTCCCAAAGTTTCATCCTTGAGAAAATGAAGAAGGTGTGGCGGCTCTGGGCTCTTTATAAGAAAAATGGGTAGTACATTATATTCTCACTTGTGTATGACGCCAACCTGTGGCAGCCCCGCGGTGGAGAGGTATTTCCTACCTTTATTACCGGCCGGGAGCTTGTCTGACAATGTAATCCACTGTAGAATTCCACTGCCGACATTCAGAAGGGACGCTCAAGCACGTACGTGCGTGGTGAAAACGACTTTAAACGAAAAAGGCAATAACGTGTTAACAGGTGGTAAGTGATAACAAAAAAAAGAAAGATTTTCTGCAGACCAGTAAACGAAAATATTTACACAAACAAAAAAGTACTTAGTTAATAAAGTTGTAATAATTATAAAAGACAGTATATAGTAGTAGTTAGTTTTGTTTAGGTACAATCAATGATCGCGCCTCTTAATAGATTGTTAACAATATATCTTAGCTCTGTATCTAATAATTCCTTTACAACTTACAACACAAGCTTTCTTGAGCTAACCGTGGGACTCAGTCAATCTGTGTAAGAATGTCCTGTAATATTTATTTATTTATTCACAACATACATGATATCTTTCAGTAAATTTTCTGCAAAATATGATAAAAAAACGTACAGGGTGCCTAGCCAAAATCACAATATACATGTCACTGTCACACCAACAGAAGTATTATGTACTAGAAGAGTTATATAGAAACACAAATGAAATCAAATCCAATGAATTCATTTTTTTTCTGATAGTACTTAGATACTGAACTGCCACACCGTCAGCTGGTGTACCCACCCCCGGGCGGGCTTAAGTAACAAACCCTTCCGTAAACAGCTTGAATGGAGCAGATCTCCTCGCCCACGTGTTCTAATACCAACCTACACTGAAGGAACCGACGTGATTAAATGCACGTTAATAACACAGATCAGTACGAGTCAGAAATCATTAAGACAACTTCAACTTAAGAGTCTTCCAAACAAACAAAAAGCCAAACTGATAAATGGATACGAGTACAATAAAATTGTGCTAACGAATGTACTACGGTACCATATATGTCATAATTATGTACAATCTACAAAAATGGATTTCCTCGAATAATCAGGGCGGGTCCGTTTTGATATTAATTTGGTGACTTGAAAGAAATGCCGGCCACGGAGACGCGCAGGGTGCGTAATAATTACCTAATACTGCGTGTCTCTTCGTAGTTGAACACTGGTTGATTTTACGCGTGAGTAATATTTCGCATGTGTTCACTCCGCCCGCGTATAATCGACCGATATTTTTATACCCATAAAATACGATGTAAGACTATTCAAGTATATTTAAGTACTTCTATTCTATTCCATGTCGCCGCTAATAATCGTTTATCCCTTTCCGACGTATAACTATGATAGAAAGTGACAAACAATTGCAGTTATCCAGTAAATAGTTAACCTTAGTAAACGTTTATGAACAACAGAGTAAGTGGCTACCTTTTACTTTCACTGGGAAGTGACTACCTATATACTATAGGTATATAAACTTTGTCGAATTATAAATTGCTCTACTAACCGATACCAATATTACCTATATATTTGCTCCGTGTATAAATGATCCGGAGCACGCTTAATCTTAGTGCATCATCGTGTGTTCTATACAAGGCCCTGTCAGAAGGGTTATTCTAATACATATATAGCATATACATTAGTTCAGTAATATTGTTCGTGACCGTGCCATTGATTGCCACAGTTTTTGACAACAAAGCCTTAGCCTCCGCCGGTGGCGTCACGCCACATTGATTTCCACGCCACTCTCTACGACGGCTCGACGCCGCCTTGTCTGCCGCATCTAATAATATGTAATGGCCATGTAAACCTTCCATTTGTCTCGATTAACCTCCTGAATACGTGTCAAGTGTTGTTACGTACAATATCCGTTTATGTCTCTCTCTTAGCGCAGACCGAATAGGGAACTTGACTGTAGTTAAAATAAAAAAATTTCAGTACAGATGGTTTTTTTTACGCACTAGTGCGAGAAGTGGTTCATTATATGCCAGGTCGAAACTTCGAAGGGCCATCTGTACTGAAAAACGTCGTACGATACACGTGCAAAAAGGAAATTCGTTACTCGTGTCGATTTAAAATTTAATTTATCGCCACTCGTTTCGCACTTCCTTTTTTACGCACTTGTATCGTAATGTACTATTATACCATGCACGACATAAAGCATCAGATAATTATAAGAAAAACATGGACAGAAGTTATTTTTAAATCCAATTTCTATTTAATAAGTCAGGTAGAAATATATAAAGTAACTGACTTGACCGTGACGTCACTCAATTCAATTTCATATAAATTCCATATTAGCAAGTCGTTCAAATTCGTTTTGTCAGTTCTTAAAAAGAAGCTGATTTGACTAGGAGGCAAGTAGCCTATTAGGATATGTAATAAATTACAATAACAATTTGGTTTCGATTAGACGGGAGGAAGTGGTATTTTCTCAGCCAAGTAAGACTTACAAAGTGGGTTCTGTAATGGTATTTTATATCCCGTAAGTAACCGTGGATGGCAAACCAACCGAGATCTCGAGATTTTAACCAGATCTCGACGATTTTAAAACCATCGAACGCCATTAATTAACATTCGGTACCTTATTTCCCCCAAATTACGATATCGCGTTCGACCTGCTTGTAAAGCGCACTTAAAGTGTTATACGATAGGCTTGTAAACACATATCTGTGTAAGAATGTCCTATAATATTTATTTAATATTTATTTATTTATTTTACTTTTAATATCGATTGATTGTGGTTAAGCGACAACAGGAGCGAAAATGAATAAGATCCTCCAAAAACAGTCCGACACAGATAAACGTAATATAATGCCTAATCTGTGTCGAAAAAATCAGGTCGAGAGCGTTTGTATGGAGAATCGACCCCTCCTAATGCCTATTAATTATAGTTCCAAAAGTGTTATACTATTTGGTTTGTTAGTGATAGAACAAAAACTAAAATTATGAATCGTGCTCTCTTCTTGCCGATGGAAAGAGTGAGAAATTTATAGATCGCGGAGAACGGTAAATTTTGCGATTAGGTAATTCGGGCTTTCAAAAATTTTGTGTTGGGCTTGTAAAAAAATAACACTGTCTCGTCTAATCTTGCTTCAATATTTTCAATTTGACCAGTTTTTATTACATTCCACAAAAAGGAAACATGAATGATTTCGGCATAAACTGGTAGGTATATCAACAAAACTTATTTTGCCCGGTAAAGGCCATTGGAAACGGAATCCTTTTCGCTTCCACCTGAATAAACGACACAACTATATACCTACGTCTGAAACATAAAACTGTTTCCGAGCCCTGACTAATATCTTGAATCATCTAGGTACTATCAATAAGAAAGAAAATCAATACATATTATATGCAAGAACCCTAACAGTGAGATATGAGGTATTCTATCGTAGTAAAAATGGATGTATATTTATTATTATTACAATTAATGTAAATTTAAATAAATATTAATAGTACCTACATTGCTATTCACGAAAATATCGCATATAGGTAGCTTTTTTAACGGCGGCAGTTCGTTTTTGTGCACATATGCGAACAGAATTTAAATGATTGGTTAGGTTTAAACATCGGGGTACCTATTCTTCTTTTTCTAATGTTGCTCAATTTCTTATTAAAATATTAGGTGTGTTAAAAAATAATTTATGAAAAAAGTTCTTGTAATTTGTACCAAAGAGCAACAGGCATTATAAAATTATTGTAAATATTTACTTATACCCCAAAAAGGCCAAAACATTAACTCCTCGATGACTGCCACGTCTATTTTAATCTTATAAACCTAAATAAAAGCTTTATACATGTCAAGTTTGCGTGCTTTCTGCCGAATAGGGCTTGCTGAGGTGAGGGACGTAAGAAACGAAACAACATACCTAGAATCGGACAGGTTACAAATATAACACCGTACGAATACAACTGCCCTGTTTGTCGACAACTTATTGTGTAACTTAGCACCAAATCGCTTAATATGTAAATAGATCACGTAAAACTCCGTAATTTTAAATTAGATAGACACTTATAATACGAGTAATAATGTAACTAGCACACTGCACAGAATATGTTAATTTTGATTTAAATGTCTTTTAGCCAGTAGGTTAAAGAAAACGCCCGTTACGGCGTGTGAGTATACAAATGAGTGATGCTAAATTGTACCTCGAATATGTACATAAACGAGAACACAGATTTATACTTGTGTGATTCGCACATTAGGTAGTAGGTACAATACAAACTTTATTTTGGAAAAACGTAGCCATCGCGTATATTTACATTCTAGTTCAAAGGCAGCAACGCACCTTGGGGTGATTTAGGAGGCCGTCAGTGATTGAGGGTCAGGTCAGGTGTACGTAATAGCTGACCTTACACCTTCAAAATCTTTCATAACCCACAATGTCGGACGCTAATTACAGATCGCAGAATCAGTTCACTTCGCCAACGGTACATCCATCTTCTTACAATTGAACATAACTGAATAAAATAAACCAATGTACCTAATATGCATAAAAAATAATTGTAAAATGAATCATGTTTAATGTTATGTACGAGTACGTATGTATGTCTAGAAAGCTTTAAAAGTCTATTCGCCTTATACTGTACGTCATAGGTACCTACTTACATAGTTCCTTTGTTAAGACATACCGATAAGATTGCCGTTACATAGTTTAAACAATTTGATAAATTAATTATAAACCAGACCTCAGCGATATAATTTTGTTTTTAATTTCAAATTAATTAATCCTGAAACTAATGATTATCTGTCAAGTGACGGATTGAATTTAATAATATGTAATAATTTTTTGAGGCAGTTCAGAGCTAAATACAATTTCAAAATATCTTTCAGAATTCTTGAAATGCAATTATTGAACGGACCCACATTATACTAGAGAGTGAAGGTAATCCCTGTGTAATTAGTAGGGTCATAGGTCATTACGCCAGCCGTTCGTTAGCTCGCGCCCGCACGCGACCTTTTACGACTTTCGTAATTTGATTTTAGCTGACTGAATGATAATACGTGCGTACAGAACAGGAATATTCAAATTAATGTACCTATACTTTTGACAATTACAATACAAATAAAAACGGATAATATCAAGTTAAAAAGGACGCTGATCCATACTTAATATTATAAATGGGAAAGTGTTTCTGTTTGTTTGTCCGTCCTTCACGGCAAAACGGAGCGACGAATTGTCGTGATTTTTTAAGTGGAGATAGTTGAAGGGATGGAGAGTGACATAGGCTACTTTTTGTCTCTTTCTAACGCGAGCGAAGCCGCGAGCAAAAGCTAGTATAATATAATTATTAATTGTTTCTCCGTTTTTAAACTCTCGGGTCGCTCGGGCCCGGACCCCGGTCATTGCAGACGTGCGTGGGGATATAGACCCAACACGTAGAGGCCGTTTCCAGGTATTTGATATCATGTAATTATTAATATTATTATTGAGTGCAAAAGTTTTGATTTTTACTTTTAAATGAGGGTCTGGACTTAAGGATAGTTTTAAATTTTTTTGGTATATTCTTACCTACCTACGTGTTTCAAAACGTAACTAGTTGCTATCAGATCCGCGAATACAAGGTAATGGGTTTCCTCATTGTGCAACATGAATTCATACATATTAAACATTTATATCCTCGTGCAAATGTAAGTGTAAACGTCACGTGTTGACAGTAAAGCACCCAATCTAGCCTCTGTTACTTTCCCAGTGCGTTTATTCTCGAACGTATAAATTCTAAAGCCAGGGTACGTAGCCGAATGGCACAAACGCTCACGAAACGAAACGCTCGTAGATATCTTTATTCTATCCGTATCGCTCTTGCGTATTGGCGCGACAGAGCCAGACTACCTTTCGCGGCGTTTCGTTTTCGTTTCGCGTCGCAGAAATGCCATTCGGCTACGACACCAGTTCAGCGCCTGCTGGTTTGGATACGCCAAATAAAACGCAACGTTGTTGCGGGTGATCTGATTGAATGTTAACTAAATTGGAATTGGATTGGCAGTCTTAGAATACAGTCTGCACGCGAGCGCTGCGCGCTGGCGTCACGTGCAGCCGGTGGCGCTCGCGGAGTCGCGGCACACGTCGCGCATGCGTTCTCCTTATCATCTCCTATTTACATGCTCAATTGTGAGCGTCTAGATTAGGAGAAATCGCGTAACAACCATCATTTACTGGACCAATTAATTCGGTAACAGTGAATCCAAGTTCAGACACATGTACAGCTACAGTAAAAAAATCTATAGAAGTTTGTATGAATAGCTGCTAACCTAATGACTGTAGTTACATAAACCGTGTTTAATAATAAATCTCAGCACATTTTTGGTACATTACTCGTAATATTATGCTGATAATAGTATATTGAGCTAATGAAGGCACACTAGACAGCAGAGCTTTCTTTAACATTCATTAAAAATGTCTACTCCAGAACACACAGCCTCGCTGAGGCCAAAATCGGTCAGGACATCATCATCATTATTTAACTGCTAAAAATATGCATAATTACCAGGTAGGTAGGTAGGCTTTACTAGGCTGCTGACTTGCTGAGTTAAGTCATCCCCTGAGTAGAAAAATTGTCATTGGGATCATTTTTATTTAACTCTGCAGCTTCCTGTAGGTACCTACTTTAAATAATTCCAAATTTAGAAATACAATCCAATGCCATCCTTCTGCGCCATCTCTATATGGATATATCGCCCGTACTTAAATGAACTAGAAAACGTCATTCGACAATGCGAATACCTACCCAATTTAAATAAATAAACATGATTTTTTACTTTTTTTTATCATTATCCTTCTAACGTTGTAACAGCTTTTATGTTCTATGTTTTAATTATGCTCGCAAATTAAGTATATTTTGTTAGATATGTAAAAAAAACTTTATAAAATACTCTATAATTAGGTAAGTAATATAAGGTGTATCGAGGCCGATACGTGTTTAATGCCGAAGCGAGTCAGTAGGTATTAAGAGATTTAGAGAGCTATCTGCAGTAACCCTAGCTTAGGTTTCGAATTAGAGGTAGAGGCAGTGATGTAGGGTTACGTGATCAAAAAAATAATTCACTTCTTTGAAATTTTATAATTATATGACTACACACACTAATGACTACAATCGCCCAGTAACCACACTCAGTGATTTCACTCTATTCATTTAACTTAAATACTTTAAGTACGCTGAGTCCCGATTTTCTAGAAGTTAACCCTGAACAAAAACTCGACGAAACTTTACACAGTTACTTTTTCAGTTAATATTGAGCTTGGCTAACTTCATAAAGTTAAAGTAGGTTTTTGCAACAGTTAAAACTTTACTTTAGTAACTAATATAGGAAACTATAAACATTCGTTAATAATACAGATATAAATATATATGTATATACGGTACGTACGAGAACGCCTATTGTTGCCGTTGATATTGATACCGTCCTAATTTGCGAAAAAATGTCATCGTCATCCGTATCCCTGATCACAGGCACACGGATGACGACTGCAGCAACGTTACTGATGCCTTATTCGTCTATTATATCAGATAGAAGCTAATAGTTTCATCCTTAGTCAAACTGTTATAAAAAAGATGGCTATAAACTGAAACATTCGCCTCGTTTTGGTGTATGATATTTATTTCAGTTTTTAATTTATATAGGTTGCTATATTTAAACGTTTGCCCTGCCCAAGGTTTGCAGTTAGTAATGTAGAAATTGCAAAACATTCCCAAAAAGCGGAAACATTCTTGAGAATGTTCGCAGAACATTCCCGCAACATGCAATTTATTATTTAAACAAGAGAATATACTTGAAATAATGTTTAAATGGGCATAATATAAAACTATATGTTATTATAGGTATAATATTGTCTATTACAGTTAGCTATTTTGTTGATTCTGCAACTTTGGAAACTTCTCGACCGTGCATTGCTAGGTTTGCTAGAATTTAGATGTAAATTTTAATTTAGGCAACCGTGGACTGGACCAACTTTTATAACGGCAACCTATCACAGCAAGCAGCTAGGTACCTACATATTCAAATGTTTTGTAAAAATACCCTGGATGCCACTGTAAAATCGCTTGACTGTAATGAATAATTCCAAAGCTTTGTTGCTCGGGCAGCTTAGACAATAGGCAGGTGAAGTGGGCTCGAACAATGCCCGTAGTCTTCTGAAAACGGGGCACAGGAAGATGATTTGTTGGAGGGGGTAACTTATTCTAAAACTGTATGCCTACAATTTAATATAAAAATATTACTAAGGCACTTAACTCGGGGTTAGTGGGCTGTCATCTGTGAAATTCCATATAAAGTGGTGGGTTAACCCTCCATTTTATATGGATTTTGACAGATGACAGCCCACTAATCCTGAGTCAAGTGGTTGGTGCAAGTGGGCCTTAGTCAAATATATATTTGAGTGCAATAGTCCACTACCGCCTTCTGGCCCTTGATCCAACCACCTATTAGTTATTAGCGAGCATTTCTCAAGATGTTAGTCGAGACTGTTCGCTATCAAATCGTTCGCTGAAACGATAATGATCATCGAATTAGCATGTTACATGGCAACTATGTCGTTTCGTGAGCCTGAGCCAACTCTACATACTTATCTATATTCGTCCTGCTAAGTTTTAACGAAATTCTCGCCATGGGGAGAGGGAGAGGTGATAATATCGACGACCAGAGTCCGGCTTTAAGATTGATAGATTAATCTTATCTATACATATCACTGCAAGTGTCCTGACTCACTTGACTGATACATTAACACTGAGCCTAAAGGGGTTACACCCGCCATTCTGACGTCAGGTTGGCGGGTGTACTTCCAGTTCTAGCTAATGGCTGCTTACTCGAGGGTGAAAGTATTGCCTAAGGTTAGTGCTCGCAATGTGCTTCCACATGTATGAAACACATACTAATTCAGAGAGCCGTTGAAGAGTAATATGGGATTGAATAAATATATCTATAAGTATCACTTTTTTGTGAAAAGCGCCTGAATGTTAATGCTGCATTGCAGGCAATGAACATTGCTATTTTATTTCAGCAGGCGTTATAGATATATTTATTCAATCCCATATTACTCTTCAACGGCTCTCTGAATTAATGTGTGTTTCATACATGTTGAAGCACATTGCGAGCACTAACTTTAGGCAGTACTTTCACCCTCGAGTAAGCAGCCATTAGCTAGAACTGGAAGTACACCCGCCAACCTGACGTCAGAATGGCGGGTGTCATTAATTTCTTAAATATCTCTGGAGTTCAAAGAGCACATTGCTCGAATTTTGGCTAAAAATGGGATGTACCGAGATTTAATATCATTTTAGGTTGGGAACTTGAGCCTTTTTTATACCACGTCGGTGGCAAACAGGCATACGGTCCTGATGAAAATTTAATGAAAAATAAATAAAGTGCAATGACGATAAAATTAAATCTTGAATTAGGAACTTCAAACTTGGTGAAAATAAATAAGAATAGGAAAAAATAATTTCAGCGTTTTTGGACGTCCCCCAAATGGGTTAAAACAGAGATGATAGTTTGTATGAGGAACAACTTTTACATTTATTTGAAATTCCGTGAAAATATAGTTTAGCTTAATATCAGAATAGTGGATACAGGCTTTTTAAAATTTCAGTTCAAAAGGGGATGACAGTGAGTATGGGGATCAAATAAATACAATAGGTAAGTTCTTAACCATTCTAAATTAATTCATCCATATCGAGAAATGAATTCGTTTTGTGAAAGATATCCAAGCGAATGAAGTCGAGGGCAACAGCTACTTCATCATAACGTTATCAAACTTATTGTCAGATTTACCCCAATAAGGCGTGTCACGTGCATTTTAATCATTCTAGTACTCGAGAAGTCTAGTAGTACTTACCTTACGCGGTCAAAAAGGCCGTGCCTATAGGTAAGCAAATACCTACTAGTGATAGTAGTTTATTTCTTACTCTAACTAAATTAGAATATTCGGTGTTATAACGAGGTAGCAAACAGAACCATGCCAGCTCAGTAAACAGACGTCCCAGATTATACGTATCGAGCGAGTTGGCCGACCTCGGCCAATAACATGCCAGAACGCAAGTTTTTTCGGCATCATGCCAATGTTGAATGGCATTTCTTGCAGAAACAAGGAGTAGGTGAAGGTTGAATTATATCTATTTGGTAATGATTTTCACCACACCGAAATTTCCGGAATGTAAAAAACATGGGAAGTGCTAGTTTTTTTCATTTTCTTTGATGTAAGCCTTCTTGTATGTGTTTATATTAATAGTAGTAGGTATATTAAGAGTTTCCGTGTGGTGACGGGTCAACAATTTCACCGTCCCTTTTCCCCCGTGGGTGTCGCAGAAATCGACTGTGGGATAAGGAGTAATTCAATTGTTTGTTGGCGATAGGCTAGCAACCTATCACTTTTATTAAGACTGGCACGGAAAAATATTCGCTCAAACTTCTCGATACATAATTAAATTAAATTAGTGGCCCCTGGTGTGACACATTTGCTCAGTCCCACATTCAGGGGACCCGCATTCAGGCCGGAGCCGCGGCTGACCAGGCCCAAATACTCAAGCGCCGCAAATACTCGTCGTTGTTCAACGACTACGAGTTTGAAGCGCTTGCAGTTGAGACTTTGGGTCCCTGGTCAGCCGATATGAAATCATTCATGGGGATACTGTCGGCATGGCTGGTCGACACCACAGGGGACCCCAGGGCTGGCGCGTACCTCTGCCAACGTATTTCTCTCGCAATAAAAAGAGGTAACGCCGCCATGGAGTCAATTTTTTTTTCTTTAATTAAATTAGCACTTGGATACTCAGTTAAAACGGCATAATCCGTATTCAACTCTAAAATAGGCGTCGTTCAGTAACGTAGGAACCGTCGTTGTTATAAAATTGCTTAACACAAAAAGCACGCTGTTTTCCCGAGAAACGCTCCATTTCAAACAAAAACTGCACTACGTGACACAATATAGTTTCCTGTAATTTTCCCGCCTCTAGCTCTAATAGTTTTCAACAAATTCAGTTTTGCTATGTGCTAAAATGTTTGGCCTACCCTGTACAAGTATATTGCTGCTGAGATTTTTTCTTACGTGAATTATAAATCAATTAATCAATATATTTATTTTCGAATTTTTAAAATCCATCGAGTGTTAGTACATATCACGAATCCTTACCAAAATTTTAACGGAATGGTGGCCGCTAACGAATGTTAGAAGTGCCTGGCATCCGTTAGCTCGACGACATTCGAAAAACTGCGGGTCACAACTGGATGAGATTAGCCCAGGACCGGGAGAAGTGGCATACTAGAAGAGAGGCCTATGCTCAGCAGTGGGCGATAAAGGGCTGATATGATGATGATGATGATGACAAATCCTTAAAACTATGTTAGTACTAAATTATGAATATGGGTTGAAAATTAAGATTAACTTAAAAACACCTCTTTATTAATGATATTTTTATTATGTCGGGTTTAATTTATCGCCCGGTCCGGTATAAGGCTTACACACTGTATAATATGCTTCAATCATATTAATTCAATATGTTGCGTAAAAATATACTTTAACATACAAGGATCTATATTAAAATGACTATATTTATTGAACTGATCTGTTCTTTCTGTGTCGAAACATCCGTATTCGAATGGCCGAATTGGAGGCCATAAAAAATATAATGAATCGTTTATGTGAAGATGTGTACAGATTATGTAAGATTACCGACGTCTACTAAATTATAACGAAAGTGTAATTACACGTATGATCCATTAACGGGACCATTACCGAGAGCCGCGAGCGCGGGCGCCGGCCGCCGGCCGCCGGCCCGGCGGACGTCCGCGCGGCCGCGCCGTGCCTGTCGACACCGAGATACAGTTCGACTCGTTACACTCACTTGCGCAACTCCCTATAAACTTAACCACTGCGATTGTTCACAATTTATATATAATGTTCAGACTAATCATACCGGTCGAGAACGAGAAAGGAATCCAGCGCGCCATCGGTGCTGCTCCATTCTGGCCAGGGCAACCTTTCACGACCACTTTCGGCAATGACGCAATTACTGTTCAAACCACTATTCCCCATTTAGGTATCGAAAAATAAAACAAGGTATTGCATCGACATTTTTAATACAAAAATAAAAATACTATATTTATCATACAAAACGTAACAGTAACACTGTGCACTAATAACAAGTTGACAATGAGATGCGATGAGACAATTATGCTTCCTCTTGCGCGAATGACCTCACATATGAACACTGGGTGACTATGTACAAAGCGTTCGGTAGCCAGATAGCAGCAGGCGCAGTTCATCTTTTATGAGACATAATTTGATTCACCATTGCTTATGTTTTTCAAGTATTATTGGCACTGTACCTAAATACATGTTTTAAATAAATAGGATAGTTTGAACTGGCTACCGCTCGAATTTCATATTACTTCTATATTTAATGAAGGGGTCCAGCTACATGACCGGGAGGACCATATTGAGCGCTGCTAGCACCACCCTGGCCACCGTGTCCACCGTCGGATCCGCTGTCGTCGCCACCGCTGGCGCCAAAGTCAGCGCTGATGTCGGCCCCGCCGTGAGCGCCGCCGCCGCTGATACCGGAGTCGCCGCCCGAGATGGCAATGCCTTCCAAGTCACCTCCGCCGATTCCACCACCGAGACCGCCGCCAATAGCACCGCCGCCAATAGCGCCACCACCGATGGCACCGGATTCCTTCTGGGTTTGATATTTGATGAAATATACTTCGGGTTTGGAAGGCTGGGTGGGAGCCGGGGTGGGGATGACGATGTCGGGTTGTTCTTCGGGTTTCTTAACCAACACGTAAACAAGGGTCTTCTCTTCGTTCTGAGGCTGCACGGGAATGATGGGAGCGGTAGGGCTGGGGGGAGTCGGGGCTTTGATGAAAATGATTTTGTAGTGTTTCTGAGGAGGAGCTACCGGGGAAATCCTAGGAGCGTGGTGCTCGACAGGTTCCGGGGGAGGAACATGGACGTAGATGTGTTTTTGTACCAAAGGAGCACCGGAGTAACCGCCGGCGTAGCCACCACCGAAACCGGAGTCACCGCCAAATGAGCCACCGCCAATGCTGCCGCCACCAAGTGAGTGTCCCCCAGACGAGTGGCCGCCGCCGAACGACAGACCTCCAGAGTGACCGCCGCCGAACGACAGACCTCCAGAATGGCCACCCAAAGAAATTCCGCCGGTGTGTCCTCCTAGAGAGATGCCTCCGCTGGAGTGCCCTCCGTGGGATGGAGCCCCATAGCTGCCAGATGGCGCGCGGGCGGGGGATGAGTAGCTGTAGCCGACCGGCGGCTCGGGCCGGCCGTAAGCCAACGCCACGCAGGCGAGTACCTGTAACAAGACACAACAGCGTAAACATTACGAACACTTTGGCAAGTTGAGTAATGTAGGTCACATTTTTCACAAATTGCATAATAAAGGTAAAAGTATGAACGTTTTTTGACATTGTATCAGATTAAGTCGAGGCTATTGGGAGCTACTTGAATGACACGTGGTACTTATAAGCGCCGGCGACCAGGTGACGAAACGAATCAGCCGATATTCATAAGCAAATACGTATTCACCATTTTTCTTAACCTGATGTTCCTGTGGTAATAAATAATTATGAGGCCTCTCGTAACACAGTAAAATAACTCTCCTATAATTATCTGCATTACCTACAACCAACACTTAAACACTACAAATTAATAAATAGACAGAACCTTTCGTTTACGTGACCTATGGGTCCACCTAAATAATTAACTGACTTTGCATATTTAAAACATACGAAAGCAATAAAATAGCAGGGCATCAAACAGTCGCAAAGCATTTTGGGTATAATTACATTAACTTTTCATAATTAAAATTAGACAGTTCCAGAAAAAATGGGAACGGTTACTAAAAGCGTAAACGTATTACTGATTGCGTTTCTAGCCCGAAGAGGTGACACTGATACCCGACATAAATAATTATAAAGTGCTTTACGCGGCTGGGATTTAAACTGTACCTACTTACAGCCGAATTTATGACTTCGTATTTTATAGAGTTCTACCTATGTTAAAAAAAGAGTCGCAGTTTGGCTTTTTCTCGTTTAGATTTTTGGAGTCCACATTTTAAACTTTAAACCTATATAACAATTTTATTCCTGGTCTTAAAAATCACATTTCTTTAGGCCATTTAGGACTTTGAAGTAAACAAATTGTACTTTGTTTAATCATCCACCTCGCGTTTTCCCGGCTGTATGCAACGGCTCCATCCATGAGACGTCTAGGTCCGCTTGGCAACAAATCCCAAGAATTGACATAGGCAATAGTTTTATCGAAAGCGATTGTCATCTGACCTACCAACCCATAAAATAAACGTATTATTTTTATTAAACAGGATTTTACTACACTTGTATTATGTCTTATATACCTTTGTGCCTATGTGTTTCTAACTATAAGTTATTAACTCTACCAGTTAATCGGATAATTAATTGAATTGACTAATAATAACCCTGATAATCGTGTTATATCGCACGTGCAAAACTTAAAAAAAAATGTTTGCACCAGGGACACCAGGGTCTTAATTGTGAAATGATTTGGCAAATTCACTTACCACAAAAGCGCGCATATTGTGTTTGGTAAATTGATGGACTGCTAGGCCCTTAGCTGTGACTGTCCAAGTGGAACACTGCACTTGTGATGTTCCTGTTGCGGTGATCTCGAGTTAACTGATGACATTCGGCATGCCGACCCGCTCTTAAATACCAAGGTGCTCATCTGTCAGAATACTCCATCCCTCCGAACATTTCACTCAGTAACGTGCAACTATCGTCATTATTTAACATGTATACGGTCCTTTCTTTTCGACGAGGTCTACGGCTTGCGCGGTGGGCATTCCGTACGCCGCCTTAGACCCAAACGCTCGCTCACACACATGGCGCCGGTAGCGACACCATAGAGGACTCATATGTAAGCTGTTGAAGTTGCTATTATAACATTTGAATTAGGGTGCTGCTACGAGTAATTTAGCGCACCAATGCTCGTCCTATCGCGTGCTCAGGTGCTCTTAATCCGACCCTCTTATTGAAATGCGTCGCAAATCAAACAATTTTAAAGGACTGAGAAATTCTCGTTTAATGGATTATGAAAGCAATGTACAAATCGAATCAGCTTTTTAATAAATTTAACACCATATCTGATATTCGATTTGAATAACAGGCAACTGTGATTTATTAGTGAATTTAATATCTTTACACCTATACCGTGTTACGAATACTTTTGATTTAAATAAAATACCGTTTTGTTAGTGGACTTTTATAAATTGCCTAATTATTTAATAAAACATCAATGGTTGGGTGAGAAAATATTTCGTTGAGAAAATAAACAGTAGTAACACTATAGAATAGCGATAAACGATAGTCAATCCTGTATAAATAATCCTAAGTACTAAAGGACGAAGGAAGATTTTGCTTAATGCTGAGTTTAGACGAGCAAGTTATTCTCGTCTAAACTCAGCTTTAGACTTTTCGACAATCGACAATCTATAGATATGCAGAAAAATCTTATACCCTGACCCTCGTAACTTTTCTAGTCTAATAATGTTTATCTCTTAAAAATTATATTGTTATACAAACAGGAATGAAAATTGAGGGTTTGATGAAATTGTAGAAATTACCCAATAAACATCCTGTATTAATCAAATGTCCTGCTAACTAACCCCTGGAAAGTGATAGTAAAAAAAAAAGTTTTTGTTAAACACTAGGTAGGTAAGTATTGTGAATGTTTATCTACATGATTTAGAAAAAAAAAATACGTATTCACATATTAAGCTAAGTAGGTATGTAATTAAGCATAGAAAAATAGGTATTATTTATACAAATGTTAAACGCCGTGTCATGTATCGCAGAACATGCTCCGTTACGTGTTTTTAATGCGGTAATAAAGCTACAATGCCTTTGAATTCACTTTTGTGGAAGTGAGAGGTACTTACACTGTTTGTATCACTGGTACAAACTACTGGACACATATACCCTGCATTTGGCCGACTGATATGGCTACTTATTTTTGTCAAAAATGCTGTTTTGTGTACGTGAATATATCAAAGAGGTCACTGTATGTTGCGAGTGTTTTAAGTAGTAAAAAAATATTTAAAATTCCTCTGTTAAATTACATAAATAATAAATATTCTAGGGCTTCTTACACAAATTAACTAAGACCCACGGTAAGCTCAAGAAGGCTTGTGTAGGTACTCTACTCAGACAACGATATAAATACTTAAATACATAGAAAACATCCGTGACTAAGGAACAAATATCTGTGCTCATCACACAAATAAGGACAGACCGCGCGGTCGTGAATATATAATAATATAATAATATTATTTATTGCAACCATGGTATTCATACAATTTTTATAAATAATATTACAGTCCCTTATGGACCCTGATGAGGGTATATATAGCAAGTTAGTCAATTTTACATTTCTTATTTAATGAGTTAGGTTATATGATAATAGGACCTTTTATATCTCCTGACAGTTAACTAGACGTAAATATTATAATATACTTGAAAATAATTCGGTGGTAAGTAGGTATACGGAATAACGTCATTCTGGACATTTGGGAAAGTTGGGAAATTTTTGCGGAGCAGAAACCGACACCTATGTCCTTCGGCCACGGTTATAAACAATTTTGGGAGAAAAAATATAAAAAATAAAAAAGCGTGTTTTTCCAGAGATAAAGCCTAGCAGCTAGGTCGTTTATTTGCCCCCGATATAGGAAAAACACGAAACTGGCATATTAATTAGGTTTTACTGGCTGAAACAATTAATAAATCTCCAAAATCTGAGATGCTACCAACCGGCGCCTGAGGACGTTTTATATTAAGTGCTTGACCAATTTAAGAAGCCTCCGTCTCCGATATTATTAGCGACTAGTTTTGATTCGTTACGAGTACGACCAAGTGCGATAATATACTAAAAAGGCACAAGTGTGTAATTCTTGACTTATGAACCTAAAAGCGGTTCAATGAAATGTGTTGAAAAAATGTTTCGAGAGATTAAGAGCTTCGTAGAAATTAATTGTGGCAGATATTATTTAATACCTCTTGTTGTCATTGCCACATTTTTCCACACATAAGACACCTATCGTATTTAATTATAATTCATGAATGTAGTCTTTAAAATTAAAATAAATTTTAGGAGAGTGATAAAGTAGGTATCTAACCAAACCACACATACCTAAACATACTCACCAAACCACACCACGAACTTTGTTTCTAACCTTCGTATTTACTCGGTCGCAAAAGTTTGAAGTTTTATTCCGAATTTGTTGGTGCGACGAGTGAATTAGAGTGACCCATTTGTGTCCAGAGTCTTTACAATGAATTCAAAGGTTACCAAGTTCCGGGTTTCAATCATTTATCAAACACGTAAAAGAACGTGGGACCAATAGTAAAAAGTCATCATCAAACACAAATCTTGTTAAATAAGCTGCCCCATTTCATCTATTTAACGAATAACAATTCCTATGAAATTTGGTAAATGGAGGTTTGTAGTAGGCGAAAAATCGATTTACTTAGCTAGTATCTCTGAGAAAACACATCTTTTTAGTTTTTATACGTTTTCCGAGAATAGGTCGGTGTCCCAAATGAATATCGTAATTTCGATTGAATGACGGATACTAGGTTCGCGTGATTCCTATAACACAACACGACCATTTAACAATACCTACACTACCAGATGGATGTTCTCACGCATTGACAGACTTGCCGGAGCGCGTGTACAGCTGAGCACGTAGCCGAATGGCACAAACGCTCACGAAACGAAACGTATGTAGATATCTATGTCTATCGCTCTTGCGTATTGGCGCGACAGAGCCAGACTACCTTTTGCTGCGTTTCGTTTTCGTTTCGCGTCGCAGAAATGCCTTTCGGCTACGGCACAAGTACAGACTGTACACGTATAGTGTACGTGTACACGGACGTATTCAAATCGCTTTTCTCTCCCTCTCCCAAAATGAACAAACGCTTCGCTTCGTTGCTTCTTCGATAATGTAAACTTACAATCTAGCAAACCTGAGTAGGTCCCTAGCTAACGTCACAATCGCTTACGCTTTCATAATCATATCCTAAGTAGCTAGCTATACTATCGTAACTATAAGTACAGTGATGATGCCTACAATTTTTTTTTTAAATGTTTATTAGCGTGATATCGGGTGATATCAATATTAAAATAAAGAAATATGCCATGTGTTCTTATAAAATAATACCCGCAAAAATATTTGGGAAATATACGATTTTTCCACTTCCAGGCTACGAAACAGCGCCATCTAGTTTTATCCCTAAAACGCCCATATATCTTCTGGGGTACACTTTTTTGTATGAGCTTTGTCAGTCCCGGTATATACCGTCCTTACTACCTACTAAAGATTTTATTAATTTCAGGTTTTCTGATTCAAAAGTTGCCACAGTCTTAATAACAACTTTTCTAGTCATTTTAATATTGTTGCTTTGTATTTTTAACCGACTTCAAAAAAGGAGGAGGTTCTCAATTCGACTGAATGTTTTTTTTTTTTTTTTTTGTATGTATGTTACTCGATATCTCTAAGAATTGTAGACCGATTTTCAAAAATTTTTTTTTGATCGTACGGGTATAACCCCGAGATGGTCCCATTGGCACCAAGTCGGGGTCTGATGATGGGATCCTGGAGAAATCGAGGGAACTCTTCAAATGTTATAGGCACATGTAATGTTTTTAGTGTATTTTTCAAAGGTACACCAGTATTTACGCCTGATGGTAATAATTTTATGTGGCTGAGCTGATGATGGAAGGTCAACTCCTCAATGGTTAGGAGTTAAAGGATAATTCTTTCACTAGTGTGCATATATTCGGACTGATACATATAATATCAATAGGAACCACTAAAAATCAACAAATAAATAAACTTTTTAACAAAAAATAAAACCGCCTTCAAAAATAAGCGCGTTACAAAACAAGGAGAAACTAAAAAGCAAAAAATAATAAACCTTTGAATTCAGATTTCTTATCGTATTGCAATAATCTAAACATCCAAATTATAAACAAATCAATTATTTTTGGAGTCGGTACCAGCCTGTGTATGGTTGGGTGAGGCAAACAGGCAATAGCAAGGCGACGAACAGGTCTGGTACCGACTACAAAAATAATTGATTTGTTTATAATTTGGATGTTTAGATTATTGCAATACGATAAGAAATCTGAATTCAAAGGTTTATTATTTTTTGCTTTTTAGTTTCTCCTTGTTTTGTAACGCGCTTATTTTTAAGGCGGTTTTATTTTTTGTTATGTCCTATTATGACTAAGTAAGAAGCCGAGGCAAACAAGTATATTTATTATAAATACGTAGTTAGATATATTTTTTGCTTACACAAAATTGTGACGCCTCATTCGGTTCAAACTCATAGGTTTACATTGACCAATAAGAATTAATTTTAATATTGAGTAGGTAGGTACATTAACAGAGCTAAACTAAAAACTTCAGGGCAAGACTTGTTTTGCAAACAAGGCACAGATACCACCGTCAAATATTGAAATTACTCGTTATTAGCGGAAATATCAAGCAATATAAAGAAATGTCTAATATAGACGAGTTGTATCTATCTCCAGAGGCCAAATGCAATCAATAACATAAAATGCAAGTTAAGGCTGCAAACCGTGCACCGGTGGTGCGGAGAGCTTAAGTCACATTACCCATCGCTACCCCCCACGCCCCTCACGTTCTTGAGGTAAATTATATTTTCTCCTTGAATAAAGGGGCGTAGGCATCGTAAATAGAGTATCGATCGAGTAGAATTATACTAATGCATACTCCTTTAGTTCTTTTCATAACATTTTATTTAGACAAACCATTTTTAATATGAGCAATATTACGAGATCATATTAGTAATAGCAACCAATTTTTATTAATAGTAAAATGAGCAATATTACGAGATTTTAGTATAAGCAATAGATACAATTGCAATACCCTTACAGGGTGCTATAGTGTGACACAATTTTAGATTTAAGAATATCTGAAAAAAAAAACAATGTGGAAGCAATATAGTATTTTTTCTACTCCCGTGTTGTTATTCGTCATTTACAGTGTCGTGCATAGATCGTTAAAACCCTACATAAAAGATGCCCGCCCCCGCCCGGCGCCCCGCGCACCCACGCATACGATATAGCTCTTAAAGCACTGTTAGGAAGCCTTTAAGGGATATAGCGGGGGCGCGGGGCGCCGGGGGCTGGCGGCGGCGCGGGGGAGTGCGAGCGACAGGATGAGGCAGGAACAGAGGGGAGGCCGACGCGTCAAAATACAGGAAATAGTGCGAATTTCACGAAAGTTATTCTATAAAACTATTAAAAAGTAAGTGCATGGTCGTAGAAAAAGTATTGTATGCAACGGTATTTAACTGAGTCAAAAAATACTCGTGGCGTCTTTATTAACAATTTTCGGCCTCGCCTCAAATTGTTAATACTCACGCCACTCGTCTTTTTTGACCTCACTTAAACGCCCGTTGCATAAAATACTATTATGCAACCGGCGTTTAAAAGAGATCAAAAAAGGCGAGTGCCGTGGACCCGTGGATGAAAATTTGAGGAGAAGCCAAAAATTGTTAATAAAGACGCCACGAGTATTTTTTGACTTTGACTCAGTTAAACACCGTTACATACCTACAACACTTTTTCTACGACCATGCACTTACTTTTTATTAGTTTTCTAGAATAACTTTCATGGAATTCACATTGTTTCCTGTATTATGACGCGTCGGCGTCGCCTTTCCATCTGGTGCCAAATGGCATTTCTGCGACGCGAAACGTAAACGAAGGCTCTGTCGCGCCAATACGCAAGAGCGATAGAGATAGATATCTACTAGCACTAGCGTTTCGTTTTGTGAGCGTTTGTGCCATTCGGCTACGCACCCAGGCCCTGTAGCCGAATGGCATTTCTGCGCCGCGAAACGAAAACGAAACGCCGCAAAAGGTAGTTTGACTCTGTCGCGCCAATACGCAAGAGCGATAGAGATAGATATCTACGAGCGTTTCGTTTCGTGAGCGTTTGTGCCATTCGGCTACGCACCCAGGCCCTGTAGCCGAATGGCATTTCTGCGCCGCGAAACGAAAACGAAACGCCGCGAAAGGTAGTTTGGCTCTGTCGCGCCAATACGCAAGAGCGATAGAGATAGATATCTACGAGCGTTTCGTTTCGTGAGCGTTTGTGCCATTCGGCTACGTACCCTGTTCCTTCACTCATTTATTTATTTCCTTCCTGGTTTTTGAAGTTAGAGCAATGATTTTTTCAACACAGATTATTATTATTTTTATCTGTGTCGAACCGTTTTGATTTTTTTGCTATTTTTATTTTAAAAGACGCTAGAGCCAATCAAAAATTTCTAAAAACGGCCTTTTTCATTATGACTCAAAAAAGGTGTGATACTCAAGATCGGTATTAGCGAAAAAATCTAAACGGTCCGAGGTCCGATACACAAGTTTCGTTCCATTTAAATAAGTTTTGAAGGAGGAAACAGTCGAGAGCAGAACCTCGGTTTTAAAGTTTTATTTCGCAATATCTTTTAACTGAGTTGTTCTTATGGACATTTTTTTTTTCGATAAATCTAGTTAATAACACTAGTATATTTAACTGAAATTCCCAAATTGAAAGGGGGACTCCTTTCCATTTTAGCATTTTCGCTCCCGTAGCGTCTTATGTATGCGTGGGTGCGCGGGGAACCGGCCGGGGGCTGGCATTTAGTAGGTTTTTAAAGATCTATGAACCACACTGTAAACGATGAATAACAAGCTCAGGGTGGCTAGCCGAATGGCACAATCGCTCACGAAACGCTCACGAAACGAAGCGCTAGTAGATATCTATCTCTATCGCGCTTGCGTATTGGCGCGACAGAGCCAGCGGCGTATCGCTTTCGTTTGGCGTCGGAGAAATGCCATTCGGCTACGGGGCCTGGAGTAGAAAAAATATATACTGAAAATATATATAGTTTTTTATATAAGGTCCTAATTTATTAGTTGCAGATATTTTAACACATGATACTTTACATTAAAATAATTAACTTTAAATATAAATTAAGAAATCTTTTCAAGGAACTCTTTTGATTTCATTTTCCTAACAAAAAAAATATTTATAATTTCGTCTAAAAAAATCATCATGTGCATTATCACATGTCACAATAACACTCTCTGTCATGTCAACAATTGTTTGTTGTAAATGTCGTAAAGGTTCGGCGGGAAAACTGCACATGTCATTGAAGTGGCCAGTTACAGTTAAGTGGTACGTAAAAGAGGTACTAGAATCTGTTCAATGAGTTTTCATTTAATAATCACATAAACAGGGTGTTTTTACGTAGCAAATTTGTTTTTCCGTTTTCTCCAAAAAAACATCGTAAAAGCTATAATGTTTCACGGTTTAATATACTCCAGGCGGTTTAGCACAACTTGCGTTGTCGTGCGCGAGTCCATACATCAAGCGCGACTTCAAGTATGGACTCGCGGGCGAGAGTGCCAGTTGTGCTAGACCGCCAGAGACCGAGTACTATCAGCTGTAAAAATATCTGCATCTAATAAATTAGGACCTTATATATGCGACCGTTGTATAAAGGCTGTAACGAAAAGAAACTGAAAATTTTCAACCGATAAAACGGAGAAAACTTACTTAGCTAGCTATAATCTGACTGGAAAAGATTCACCAGGAGGACCTAAATTAGTTTAATTGTACCCTATTTTGTTGCCAATGTGTTTCCAGTTCTGACTGTCCAGCTTCTTCCGAACATCTTCCAAAATATTTTTTTCCTTTAATTTCTCTCAATCTCCAGTTTCCGCATAAGTCATCTATGTTTCTAAGAACTCTCCTCGTCTGCCTTAATATACGCTTGTCTTAGGCCCAACAACGCTCGTTGTGCGGACGTGTATCCCATAATGTGGGTTTAGTTCATGTTTTTGATCTTCATACATTTCACTGTTTCTTTGGCATAGTGAGTTGAAGCGGAATCAAGTCAGAGACAGAACATAGGAAGGATATTATGCCCAAATCAAGGGTCATCATCCTCCTTTCGTTGTCCCGGCATATCGCCACGGCTAGCGGCTCAAGGGAGCCTGGGGTCCGCTTTGACAACTAATTAGCCCAGTTTCCTCGCGATGTTTTCCTTCACTGAAAAGCGACTGGCAAACATCAAATGACATTTCGCACATAAATTCCGAAAATTTCATTGGTACGAGCCGGGGTTCGAACCCGCGACCTCCGGATTGGAAGTCGCACGCTCTTACCGCTAGGCTACCAGCGCTTTTTAATGCCCAAATCAAGGGTATCCTAAGGAGTACGGGAAGAGTTATCACACATTGACGACTAACGGTTGATGTAGAATCGTGCAGCAAAAAAGGTGAAAACTTTTTTTGTAAAAGTTATTTTAGAAGGGGTTCGCAAGAAGCTGTGCTACATTCAGAACTGGAAATACAGTGGCGATAAAAAAGTGTAAAAGCTAATTTAGGTCCTCCTGGTATTTTTTTTCAAGCCAGTAGTTAGAGCCAACTAACAATTCCATCCCGATTTTTTCATTTTAAATTTACAATTTCTTTAAGGCCGGAAAATGTGGCACAATGTGAGCCGGTATATGTACAAAGTTTAGAGTTTCTTAAATCCCTTTCCACAACTGCATAAGCTACCTAAAGGTATGTCACTGAGACGCTGTCGTAGAAATGGTTACAATCTGACCTCGTACCTTGAACTATACGAAGTTCGACCCCGCGTTAACCATCCGCACTCAGGCCATCAGCGATGCGAGATCGGCGCGATATATATGCTTAAGATACGAAACGAGAGAGAAGGAGAAGTCTTTCTAGAAGAGCATTCATTATACTCGTTAGTAACGTCAAGTCACTCTAATTTCTCTGTTACTAGGAATGACAGGGTAAATAACGTTTCTGTATATTTTTTATTTAATGCTACAATATGATACACTTTATGGCTGCACCTCAGGCTCCCATGAGCCGTGGCAAGTGCCGGGATAACGCAAGGAGGATGATGATGACACTTTATGGCTGGTCTGTTATGCAGCAAATGCTGAGATTTGTCATACTTTTGCATGTTTTGTTTAATATATAGACGGTCAACCAAATCCTGCCACTTAAAAAAGGCAGCAAATTTGAAAAATTTAAGGCTCACCGGCTAATTCTCTTCATAAAACGCGTGCGATCCTAAACCTTGACGTTAGCGGAACCATCAACGAGCCATAACACTTAAAATTTTATTGATAGTGTAGGGACGAAAGTTCAATTCCCATCGAAAAATTGAATTTCGCTCAGTTTTTAGTGTCAAGATTTGTTTGTTATATATTGTTAATTGAAATTATTGATGTTATGTTCCTTGATTTTATCTCACGTGTAATATTTTGTTTTATTTTTCTTATTGTCCTTCTTCATAGATATGTTTTCACAAATTATCACTAATTAAGCAATTACTTGTTTTTCATTCAGTCCTATAAATATGATATTGATTGTATTACTTAATAAAATTCGCTCTTTATAGTCGCACTGGAGCGCGGACCTTATGGTAATCTGAAGCGATTTAGATACGTAACTGAATTAATAAGATAATTTTCCCTCGCTGTCTTCTCGTTATCGGTTGGAGGTCGTCATTACCCAATCAAGATTTATACTAAATAGAAGCGACGAACCTTGATGTGACCTTTTCTAAACATTCACTTTATAATCCTCCTTAATAAATTATAATACTCCTTAATATAGGATCCACGCTTTCCGAATTACACACTTTTAATTTCCGTATCTACCTAATGATTATTTAGGCGCCGGTAATTGCTTATCATAAGATGATCCTTCACATTCTATATGTAAGGTGCATTAGGGTAATTCCGAAAGTCGTCTATAATTACGAAAGTCGCATAAAAATCACCATTATTTTCATCATATCAAGATTCCCCTTTCGGAATTATCCGAGCATTTTTGTCATTCGGAATTACCCTAATGCACCTTATAAGAGATAACTATTTACGACTCAGAACACTTCATAGTTTTTTGAATTTCACGAAACGGCTCTGCCTGAGTCGTTAATATTAATATGCATCAATCATTCTTTTCTTCGGCGCTTGATCCTCTCCGGGTTAAAATTACTTAGATGTTTTATTTGATACTCAGAAAATAAGCTATCGATAATCCATACTAATATTATAAATGGGAAAGTGTGTGTGTCTGTTTGTTTGTCCATAGGCTACTTTTTGTCTCTTTCTAACGCGAGCGAAGCCGCGGGTAAAGCTAGTAATATATACATAATTGTATTCTGGATAAGCTAAAGTTTATACTTAGTTGCAAAAAAAACGTACTTTACCTACTAGCAGTGGCGGCTGGTGAAAATTTCTGCTAGGCAACACTGAGCTTGGCTAAAAGAGACCTACCTTTACATTAGGTATTTTACTGGTAATCAATTTTAGGCAAGCCTGTGGGAATCGGCTTGTATGGATCAGCCGCTGCTGCCTACTAGTAGTAATTTATAATTGCCGTAGTATTTTTTGTGAACTGACGTAAACTTGACAAAGCCTTCTTCCTTTACGGAAGCATATTTGTCATTATCAGCCTGCAATTATTTAGTGTGTTAATCATGATTCATAATGGTAATTCTGAGCAAGTTACTGTGGAAATGTGGAACTAGCCGCATCACGATATAAATTACCTGTTTCAACAAGGTCTGATGCTAAGGTTTTTTTGTGGGAGAGTATAGTAGGTACATTACGATACAAGTGCGTAAAAGGGGAAGTTAGAAACGAGTGGCGATAAATTATAAAACGAGTACTTTTTACTTAATTCCGAAAGTCGCATAAAAATCACCATTATTTCCATCATATCAAGATTTCCCTTTCGGATTTACCAGAGCATTTCTGTCATTCGGAATTACCGTAATGCACCTTACAAATGGTATTTTTTACGCACTAGTGTGAGAAGTGGTTCATTATAAATATGTCAGGTCAAAACTTCGGAGGGCCATCTGTACTGAACAACGTCGTACGATACACGTGAGAAAAGGAAATTCGTAACTCGTTTCTATTTAAAATACTCCCTTCGGTCGTGTTTTAATTTATCGCCACTCGTTTCGAACTACCTTTTTCCACACTTGTATCGTAATGTACTATTTTACAGTTTATGGGTTAAATAAATGTAGGTACTGAGGAATACTTGAAAAATACATACTTAAAATATCATTTACTAATAAATTTAGACACTTTATGAGCTATGGAAAAAAGTACTTGCCTAGAACTTATAAGTAACCTTCGTCTTAGTTTATATTAGAATATTTAAAGAGATCTATACCTAAAACTTCTACCATGGTTTAACAGATGATAGATACTACTATTTAACACACATACGAACTAGCTACACAAAGAAGATTGAATGTAAAGTGGAAGCCATAATCAAATGAACCGTGCAGAGTAAAGTTTTTGGGCTACACAAAAATATACCGCTCTTCAAGTGTTGCACCACCAAGTTCTTAATTATCTCACTGAAGGCCGACTGAGGCGACTGACTGACAATCGAATTACAAAAACTAAAGCTGATTGAAATTAATTCAGTAGGTGTACTAGGTAATATCACTTCAAAAATTGATGTCAGACTATCTTTATTCGGATCTATTCACTGACCTATTTGTTTGGTTAAAGTAAGCCAAGGCTACATTGTATTTGACAAAAGGCTACTATTATATAGAAATTAAAAAAATATTATTTATTTTAGGATTCTGGACCTCAAAATGGAATAACGGAACCCTTATAGGATCACTCGTGCCTTATAGGACGTCCGTGAACTTATGAAAACCCCCGAACCCGTTGACCAGGAACGCTATAAAGGCCCCGACACGTCCGGATAAAATAGTACATTACGATACAAGTGCGAAAAAAAGGAAGTTCGAAACGAGTGGCGATAAATTAAAACACGACCGAAGGGAGTGTTTTAAATCGACACGAGTTACGAATTTCATTTTCGCACGTGTATCGTACGACGTTTTTCAGTACAGATGAGCCTCCGAAGTTTCGACCTGCCGGCGTACAGCCAATTTTATCACTTATCCACATGGATAAAGCATCCGTCACGCTTTAGCAAGTATGTCAGTGTGAGAGTGACAGATGACCTGTTATATAATGAACCACTTCTCGAACTAGTGCGTAAAAAAACGACCATCTGCACTGAAATATATATATTATAATCCTTAATAAGTTATATATTTTTGAGTACAGATGGAGTTTTTTTACGCCCTAGTGCGAGAAGTGGTTCATTTCTTGTCAGGTCGAAACTTCGGAGGCCATCTGTACTAAAAAACGTCGTACGATACACGTGCAAAAAACTTCCTTTTTTCCGCACTTGTATCGTAATGTACTATTTCCTGTGGTCATTATGGTTCTATCTTATTATTTATGTATCATTATCTTCCACAGTCCCGTTTAGAAAACGGAGTCTGGTAAAGTGTATGAAAATTGTCACGCGTTGGTTAGGTCGCCTAGAAGGATTACAAGGAACAAACATACTTACAGCGTTTACTTTTATGATAAGAGAGTAAGAAATACCCAAAATAAAACATAGATACTTAACTACTTATTTTTGCTTTAATCGGTCTCAAAAGTCGATAAGTATCGGTTTTTCAAATTAGTTTTCTCGCAATTAAAAATAAAAACGTTGAACTTGACATAGGATAAACGGCATGTACAATTAACATCCTTTCATTAATTTTCGTTAGTACATTTTTATTTAGATATTTATTAGTACCGTTTGGCGTTAATACATTTTTATTTATTAGTGCCGTTTGGCGTTAGTACATTTTAATTTATTAGTACCGTTTGGGGTCCAAGAGGGGCGCGCTGGGGCGCACAAGTTTCTAACAGAAATCGCGAAGCGTCTGGTTGACTACGCCGTGGAAGAGCAAGCGACTTCCTGGCACTACGTATAAGCAATGCGAGGAAACGCCGCCAGCATCCTTGGTACAATGCCTCGAGGGGTTTTCAGGAAACTAACCTAAGTTATTACCTACTATCATTTTTCTGATATACTCTGTCAACCAAGTCTGTCAGTAAATAAGAACTAAGAAAACTATAGGTAACCTTTTCTCTAGCACCCTAAAGAAAAGGATGCATATAGTTTTCTTTGTTCTTATTTACTGACAAACTTGTTTGACAGAATATAAGTAATAATAATTGTTCTCATCTAGCTAACGGCGAGTACTTGCACAGACATAATCTCGTAGCCAGGATTATTCACCAGCAACTTGCTCTTCAATACGGCCTTGTGGACCGCGAAGTACCGTATTACAAGTACTTACCTGCGCCAGTTCTCGAAAATGGTCGTGCCACGCTCTATTGGGATCGATCTATTATCACTGACAGGACTATTGTAGCCAATAAGCCTGACATTGTGATAATAGATCGACTGCAACGCCGGGCCGTGCTCGTTGACATCACCATCCCCCATGATGAGAATCTCGTGAAAGCCGAGAAGGACAAGTCCAGTAAGTACCTAGACTTTAGACTTGGCTCACGAGATAACCGCCATGTGGGATGTTGATTCAACGATCATTGTTCCGATAGTCGTTTCAGCGAACGGTCTCATAGCGAAGAGTCTCGACCACCATCTTAAGAGACTCTCGCTAGGTGGATGGATCAAGGGCCAGATGCAGAAGGCGGTGATCTTGGACACGGCGCGGATAGTCCGACGGTTCCTCTCTCTGCAGCCCTAACCACCGGCAGCTTGGGCCCTGGCGGTACCCTAGGTTAGGTTTTTAGGGTTCCGTAGTCAACTAGGAACCCTTATAGTTTCGCCATGTCTGTCTGTCCGTCCGTCCGTCCGTCCGTCCGTCCGCGGATAATCTCAGTAACCGTTAGCACTAGAAAGCTGAAATTTTGTACCAATATGTATATCAATCACGCCAACAAAGTGCAAAAATAAAAAATGGAAAAAAATGTTTTATTAGGGTACCCCCCCTACACGTAAAGTGGGGGCTGATATTTTTTTTCATTACAACCCCAACGTGTGATATATTGTTGGATAGGTATTTAAAAATGAATAAGGGTTTACTAAGATTGTTTTTTGATAATATTAATATTTTCGGAAATAATCGCTCCTAAAGGAAAAAAAAGTGCGTCCCCCCCCTCTAACTTTTGAACCATTTGTTTCAAAAATATGAAAAAAATCACAAAAGTAGAACTTTATAAAGACTTTCTAGGAAAATTGTTTTGAACTTGATAGGTTCAGTAGTTTTTGAGAAAAATACGGAAAACTACGGAACCCTACACTGAGCGTGGCCCGACACGCTCTTGGCCGGTTTTTTTATAATGTGTTTATATGTTTTATATTGTTTTGTAAGTGTTATTTTTATTTTACTTTTATACTCATATTGTACAAAACCTAACTTAAGAAGGAAGATAAATAAAGGAAATAATAATAGCACTGAGACAACGGGGTGTTGGGGGTCAGAGGCCATAGCGTTCATACGGGAGTTGGGTCTTAAGCTGAGGGAAAGGACCTCCGATGCTCGTGCGGGCTCGTACCTGGTGCAAAGGTTGTCCATTGCCATCCAACGCGGCAATGCGGCAAGTTTAATGGGCACCTTTGCACCCGGTACAGCTCGCGGAGGTCTTTTTTATTAGTTTATAATTATATTTTAATTTAGTTTTATTTAAATTTTTAAGGTACTTTAGTTTTAAGCTTCAATTAATTCAACTGTCTTAATTATGAGCCCACATCCATTAATAGTATGTTAGGAACTTAGGTCATAGTGCCAATCAAATGCACGGTAACAATAGTAGCAAATTAATTCACTTACGGAACGTAGTTGACCTTTCACGTCCTTTACGCTCATACTGCTCACAATCAGTTTACGTTGTATTGTAGCTGTTTCCTAGTATTCTAAAGCTCTTTCGGCTTTTTAGTACATACATACATACATACAATCACGCCTGTATCCCATAAAGGGGTAGGCAGAACACATGAAACTACTAAAGCTTCAGTGCCACTCTTGGCAAATAAGGGGTTGAAAGAAAACGAAATTGTGACATTGCAGTGACAGGTTGCCAGCCTCTCGCCCACGCCACAATTTAACCCATATCCCACAGTCGCCTTCTACGAAACCCACGAGTACGAGTCGGCTTTTTAGTATTTTATTCAAAACACCTTTTCAAGATTATTCATGCCTATCCACAGGGATTTTTCTGTCCGCTTGCCAGGAAATGCATGTATCTGCCAAGCTCAAAGCATATCTTGGCCTTTACGACGTTGTAGATATTGTAATATGTGTCCATTGGGTACCAATTTCAACAAGTTTATTTACGGAATTAATCCATATTAATATTATAAATGGGAAAGTGTGTGTGTCTGTTTGTCCGGCTTTCACGGAAAAACGGAGCGACGAATTGACGTGATTTTTTAAGTGGAATAAGTGGATAGTTGAAGGGATGGAGAGTGTCATAGGCTACTTTTTATCTCTTTCTAACGCGAGCGAAGCCGCGGGCAAAAGCTAGTTCTGTATAAACAAAAAATATATTATATTATAAACTCGATTCGAACCCAGGACTGCGGCTTTTCAGGAAGGGTCCCGCTAGGACAGCCCGGTCGTAGATATTAGGCCGTCGAATAGGGGCCCATCTCGTGGGCACGAGTCACCGTCTGCTGAAAATAATATTGGATACCGTTTTGGTTTATTCCATCACTTTCATCCAATAGCGCAGTTCATTTTAGATTTCATATTAACTCCCAAATTGTTCTTACACCTTGGCGGGTGCTGCCTCTGCGTGTGTCCCATGATAAGGACAAGGGCAACATCCGCTCGGTGTATCCCTTACATTTAATTAAAGTGTCAAAAGGGCCTCTACGCGATAGCTTCGGCTCCGCGCACGCCTCACAAAGGTCCGGAACACCATTGTCCCGTGATGGGAAAGCCATACATAATAATATAGCTAATAGTTTAACCGGTACGTGGGACTGGGACATCTCTAAAACTGACAAATTCGAAACGCCACTGTTTACCGGTGAAAAATAGGGCGGTGCTATTATCATTCACACAACCATAATAAAGCTGAGCAACTAAGACGATCCTCTACGTAGACTGCCAAGCGAATGTGTAGGTACAGGTACGTGTCCCAGATCCGTAAGTGTTGAGCAGACGTGATGCCGTGACATGAAAGGTGAGTACTGAAGTAGGTGCTCACCTAATCAGCCACTCGGGAGTACCTACATAGTACATACAATATTGTCTACGAAGCCATTTTAGACAGAAAAGTATACTAGTTAAAACAAGTTATTTAAGTAGGTTCAGTACTTAGTGTATTTATGTTTTAGCGAATCTGATTAAAATATCTAGTCCCGTCTTTTTTTCTTGCTTGTAGGTTTTTGTGTATGAATGCCTATTAGTAGGTTCCCTGTATGTATGCACAATATTTTCGGCTGAAGCCAATGCAACAAACTGAATTATATTGAATTTATTATAGATTTATACATTTAAGGTGCTGTTTTTCTCACTTGCTGTAGTGTCCGTAGTTCGTTCTTTATAAATGTATGTTGCGCAGTTGCCAGACCCGTAAAACAGCCAATAAAATGGTTTCAGGCTTGTTTAGGGACATGCCCTGAAAGTAGGTACGTGCCTTTCTGCATTATTAATTTCGTGTTTCCATTGCTTGCACAATTTTGTGTTTATAAATTTAAGACGGTTATACACACAGAACGTAATTTAGATAGAAGAAACTTCATTTATTTGTATAGGGGCCGAGCGTGTCAAATTTTGTACTGAAGTTGATTCTTGCCTGTAATTTTAAATATGTCTCAGGCTCTTGATTGTTCATAATTTTTGTGTTGTTGCAATTGAATATCACGTAACGAGGCATTTTTTATGTTTTGGTTGACTTCAACTTACAAAAATTGACGCCCGAAAGCTGCAAGCTGCGAGTAAAGACGGACAACTCAGTGGATTTCACTGAGTTCATTTGACACGCTAAGTAGATACGTTTGCTTGATCTATGGTATATATGACATCTGTGGTTATACAGCTTGATGTACCTAGAAAATTGTGTGTACCTACGAGCATGTTATGTATGTTATTAAAGTAACTAGTACCAAGACTGGCAAGTAGGTATTTCATATTCGTCAACCAAAGTGGTAGTGTTCTGGTTAAATATCCTCAAAGCCACTGAGAGGCTGGTTCATTCTTCAAAATTGATCCCAAAACTAATCATCATTAACGATCGAATTATTCGTGTCTAGTTTTATGTTTTCTTTTTTAATCTAACTTTTAAACATGTTGCATATAACAGATTGACACGCCGATAACCGATCTGACCTTATATAGCAATACAAGCAGCTTTCGTACACATTAGCTAACAATAGCCAATCAAATTTAAAGCGTATACGTAAGTACAAGTGAACTGAACCATCACAACCGAAAATAAAAGCAATTTCCCTAAGTATATGGCGTCACGCGTGTGCCTAAGTACAGTAAGTTAAGTACTACCTTAGTCAAGCAGAGTAAGCTGACAACTAAGCAACAAGACATCACACTCGTGATATGCATTATAATTTGACCAATTGATGTGTATGTATTACTTAACATGTACATTTTCTAATTGTTGACTGAATAAATCCGTAGAATTATGTAATACTTCGCTCAAAGCCCGAGATTCGTGTTCTTCGCTCACTCTCACCGAGCGTAAGCGTAAACGAGATGGATGTGCACGCTCACAGGTTGACTGGTAAAGAGCGCCTTTTAGCATTAAATTCGCCTATTGTACATGGTGTTTCTTTGTTCCATAAAATTAAAACAATGGTGTGTTTCAGTAATAATAAATAATACAAAGCATTTTGGGTTGAGTATTTGGATTAGGGCCCCCCCACATCTAGCGTCTCGCGAGCGTGGCGTCAGGCCAACTGTATGGCAAAGCCGTCGACGTCGCGCCGACACGGCGTCTTTTTCCATACAGTTGGCCCGACGCTACGCTCGCAAGACGCTAGATGTGGGAAGGTGGGCCTTAGTTATTGGGTAGTTAGTCCAAAACCCAAAGTTCCAATAATTTTTGATAACCCTGCGCTTATCTACCTCTCTGTGACTCTATTCTTGTGGTATATAAACTGAATTGTACAGTGCTTTGGTTTTGACTGTAATGCTGTATGTTATGTTTTCAACAAATAAAAAATAAATAAATCTAAAATATCGCCTTATAAACTTTTTAAACATCATAATTAACAACTTAATTATGTATTAATCTATAGCTACAGTTTACATTCATTATAAATAAGGTACAGCGGGGCAAATCTCGACTGGGGGGCTAATGTAACTGATCCATTTTTTTCAAGTTTTACAATGTTTGCATTATTAAATAGAGTGTCCACCGGTTGTATATGGCAGGCGTGAGAACTCAACATCATAGTGTAATAATGGAAAAAATGGATCAGTTACAATTGCCCCCCAGTAGAGATTTGCCCCGCTGTACCTTAATCATAAATGATGGCACGCTATTTATAGCGAATATAGTGGTTAATCCTAATGTATGTAGATTTTAGAGACATATCTCTTTTTATAAGTTTGTCAGAAATTCGTAAATTAAACATAGCTTTTCACACTACCTACTGTTAATTTTATTCTTCCTGTCGCACAAATTACGTATGACTGCTATTTCTACATGCAGCATTTAAACCTATACATGTACGTGTAGTTTTGATAAATTATAGCATTCCTTTTTTTCGCAGGTATTTAATTGCTAATGATTATAACAATGATAGGTACACAATAAAATAGTATAATGATTATTTTCTAAAAAAATCTCAAGGTATTCACAACGGGGCAACGTTTATTTGTAAAAAAGCTGTAAACTTTGGGTCGGAACTAAGTGCCGCGCAAGTGTATGTGAGCTCACTTCAATTCGATAGCAACGTTTAAATGTAGCGCAGCCATTTATTTAGGAGATAATCTAAACCAAACAGAAGTCGTCATTAACCTGATGCTGCACGTCGTTCCGGACCAAAAACTGACAGTATGCGGCGATTCTACTTTCACTCTCAGACCAAATGACCGCACTTACCCTATTGGTTAACTCTACATATCTTACTGACGTCAATCGGTCCAGTAATAATGCAGGTTGTTGCGTATTCGTTTTTTTTTACAAAATTAAATGGACGGTATTCCTAACAGTGAATGATCGATCTTTGGACTCGCGAAAAAGCACTTGTGAATCGGTAGTTTAACATAATGTAAAGTTAAAACTAAACATGTACCTAGTTAAAACCAACGATAAGTTAGTTTCACCCATAGAGTATATTGTATGGTATTGCGCTGTCCGCAGTTCTCTTTTCCACGTTACAAACTAAAGGAAGTATTTGTCCCATACTTGGATTTCAAGTTACGTTAGGTCATTCAAGTAAGGCCCAAATTATTACTCCAGAATTATTATTTGTTATTTTTATTAAAGTTTATTTACCTAACGTCCGAATCACAACGTCAATCACTAATGAACTTGATATTGAAATACTGTACATATTTATCGTCGGTATCAATATCACTGTCGAGTATGACGTAGGTTATAGCACCGTGACTGATGGTGTCGACCAGTTTATTACACGGTTTTGATAGACAGCCTACGGGCCCATTTACACGGTGCGAAACGCGCATTTGAGTTTCATTACATTGATGTGCTCCGCTCCGTTACATTATATCAATCTTAGTTCAAAAATTGTTTAAGGTGCATTGGAGAAAACTGAAACTTGGGAGACATCTGTGGATACAATATAGGTTAAGTTAGATTTAGTTTAGATTTCATGTGTTTTTATTATTTGTGATTTACTATTAATAACTGAAATGAAAGGTATATAAAAAGCCCGGAGACCTCAATTGGAATCGCGTATAACCTTTTGTTTTATTAATTTTACTGCTTACTTCTTCGGAAAAGAAATATCATTAAATAAGACAAACATATTTCAAAACAAAATCCCATTACAAAAACGTGGCTTAACTATTTCTGTGACATACATCATAGTTGTAAGAAATCAACTGCTGTTGTTACTATGATGCGTACTTGCGTAGGCACATCTATTGTGCGTATACATTAAGTATTTTGTACAATTTTCAATGGAAGAATGTGCGCCAACGCTCTAAAAGACTGTTTGCTGGTATACGAATTTATTTATTTTTTTGGGTAAAACTGGTCACCCATCGCCCATATTAACTTCATCCAATTAACGCAAGTCATTAAATGCATTCAATTACATAAATGTAGCCGCGCCGCCATAAAATGTCACATTAGTTTTATATGACGTTCGCAAAATGAGTAATCGGTGAGGAGTAAACAGTGTTATGTAACGAATAGGCAGTGACACCAATCCGAGCTCGCCAGAAGTAAGCCGAACGGCAATTTCCTCCGCATCGAGCTGGCCGAAGATCAAACACGATAACAGAGCAGTTTCGCCAGGACCCGGACGACGCGCCACGGCCGGCTTTTAATACATCGATAACAAATATTGTGCTCAGCTCTGGTCTACTTCATTACTTTCATTTTGCTTGGATACCTATCTATATTTACTGGTACCTATGAAATGGTAATGTAAAAACATCTATCATATTATGTTGACTATTCTTTTAATTTATTGTAACGTTTTCGATCAACTATTTTTCCTCCTGTAGGATATGCAAGATCGAGTACGATGAGGATATTAACAGATAATTAAATTACTTAGTTTAAGTGAAGGGCTCATTGGTCGTAGACCCACTTAACCGGGGCATGGGCAGTGTGTTGAGAGCGACGACGTAATGGGTCCATTAAGGTGAGCCGATGAGTGCATAATGGTGCTCCCACAGTGGGCTGTTATAAATGTTATATAACACGGTGTGCCAGGGTCAGCGGGCCATCTCAGTGCGGGAGCACCATGAGGAACCATTCAATCATAACCCTTGTTGCTTCAGAGACAGTCTTCATTCCAGCAATGGACGTATTTCCCTCCTCGTTATATGCTCACGTAGTAGGTCTCATCCTACTAAAATTAAAAATATTTCATTTCTCTTTATATCATTCTTAAACATTTAATTTCCCAGGCGAAGAGCACGTAACAGATATTCAATTATTTTTATGACTTTTAACACTCAACAGGTTCGCGTGTAGAAGTTCGCGAAATCGTCTGTCAGCTTTGGCACGCTCGCATTATACGCTAACAAAGCTGTACAAGCTCAAACATCTTTAAACAGCTGCGGCTCGACTATATGGCGTTCGACGACGTCTTAAACTAACTTTAAATGGATTTAGGCTCTTTATTAGCTGTCTTTAACTTAGATAATCCGATGCTTATTTAGCATGGTTTATCTACAAACATACTTCACATTTATATATCTATATGAAGTAAACGTGATCTTACGATGATTTCCAATCTATAATCTGCGTGTAGCTCTGTTCAAGAATCTGAAGTGTGACAAGATGTCCATAGTTAGAATCCCGCGTATATTTAGCTTATCAGACACTGTCTCTAGTGATATACATATTAATTTTAAACTAATTTCTTATTTATATACTGTCACTAAAGTTAGATTAGCATTCGCAATCCCATTGCAAAGACATAAAATCTACCCGTGATCATGCAGTAAGGCTTATTGCTGTTTTTAAAGTAATCATCATGCTAATAAACGTGCCTGCGAAGCTATCAGGTTAAATAAGGAGCAGGCACGACAACAAGCTGCAAAGGTTTTACGACTGAATAATTTATACACTGAGCCAGGAATTACCCAATGGAACACGCCGATACCGCCGTCCAATCACTTTACTGGAATCCCTGAGTTTTGATCCCAACATTTCAATCCTGCGTTTGATATATGTGTCGCAGGGAAATGGCCAAAACAGAGATTTGATCAAATCTCTAAGGGATATGATCAAATCACGCAGGATGTCAAAATGGCGAATCCATTTTATCATTTCTCTAGAAAATTTCAGTTATTTGACCAAATCCCTGACTCTGTTTAGTGAAATCACAAAATCGGCCAATAGACACGCCACATTTTGTCATTTCACTAGATTTGTTTAGGGATTTGATAAAATCCCTGAACCATGACAGTAATTTGACAAAACGAACTCAAAAAGTCAACTAGTTTTAACATTTCGCTAAACAAATTTAGTGAAATGATAAAGATTCATTTGGTATATGGTGATTTCATTAAATCTCTGAACTGCTTTTGTGAATTGACGAAGGCAAGAATCTAATATATCCAATCTGATTTATTAGATTCTTGCCTTTGTCACTTGATTTGATTAAATCCCTAACTAGAACTAACTTAGTGAAATGGTAAAATAAAATGTCAAAATAGGTATTAAAAGTCAGTGGGCGAATTCTTTACAGTACTCATTTTACGCCGCTATCTAACCCATGAAGACATTTTAAGCAATTGAATCCGTTTTAAGAGTTTCGATAAATAAGAAACAAAAATAGAAAAAGTGAAGAAATAATGCTAAAACTGTTTCATTTTAAATTATTTTCTTATTTATTAAAATATTTTGTCTTTTCACTGAACTTGTTTAGCGAAATGATAAAACTAGTTGACCTTACAAGCTAGTTTCGTCAACTCACTGTCGTGGTTCAGGGATTTTATCAAATTCCTAAACAAATCCAGTGAAATGACAAAACGTGGCGTGCCTGTTAGCCGATTTTGTAATTTCACTAAACAGAGTCAGGGATTTGGTCAAATGACTGAAATTTTCTAGAGAAATGATAAAATGGATTCGCCATTTTGACATCCTGCGTGATTTGATCATATCTCTTAGAGATTTGATCAAATCTCTGTTTTGGCCATTTCCCTGCGACATAGGTATGTATCATATACACTTTGTCTAAAAATGGACCGTACCCTAGACATGTCAGGGTAAATAAGTGCAAATAGTAACAATGTTATCAATCGCTTAAAATTAATCGCGCTTTTTCGCGAAAATATTATGCTAAAGTAAGTCATACGAACAATTTTATTAAGACGCTACAGGAGCGAATATGCTAAAAAGGAAAGGAGCCCCTCTTCCAATTTGGGAATTTTAGTTAAATATAACAGTGGTATTAACTAGACTTATCGAGAAAAAATGTCCTTTCAGAACAATTCAGTTAAAAGATATTCCGAAAAAATCTTTGAAATCGAGGTTCCGCTCTCGACTGTTTCCTTCCTCAAAACTTAATCAATCGTAACGAAATTTGAGAATCTGAATAACAATGAAATAATCTGTGTTTTTGGCTAATTGTGACCAATTTCGAATATCACACCTTTTATTGCGCCCTAATAAATAAGGCCGTTTTTGTAAATCTTTGATGGGCTCTAAGTAGCGTCTTTAAAAATAAGGGTATCAGTAAAATCAAAACGGTCCTGGTCCGACACAGATAAAAATAATAATAATCTGTGTTGAAAAAATCATTGTTCTATCTTCAAAAACCAGGGAGGAAATAGTCGAGAGCGTTTGTATGGAGAATTGACCCCTCCTGTATCGTTTTAAGATAAAGCTTTTTAGAGCGACCCGAAAAGGAGTTAAGAATATATTTCCTAGATTTCAAATACGACGGCCCGATATTACTTGATATTTCATTCATTGTAATTGTCTTTTGTTATTATATAATTAGGATCACTTCAAACTAGCACGTGTCGGTGCAAACTGCATATACATATTTAATGCGAAAATAGCCACGCAGAAAAAGGGTCTGGCCAGGGTGGCTAGCCGAATGGCACAATCGCTCACGAAACGCTCACGAAACGAAGCGCTAGTAGATATCTATCTCTATCGCGCTTGCGTATTGGCGCGACAGAGCCAGCGGCGTATCGCTTTCGTTTGGCGTCGGAGAAATGCCATTCGGCTACGGGGCCAGGGTGGCTAGCCGAATGGCACAATCGCTCACGAAACGCTCACGAAACGAAGCGCTAGTAGATATCTATCTCTGTCGCGCTTGCGTATTGGCGCGACAGAGCCAGCGGGCCTGGCCCCGTAGCCGAATGGCATTTCTCCGACGCCAAACGAAAGCGATACGCCGCTGGCTCTGTCGCGCCAATACGCAAGCGCGATAGAGATAGATATCTACTAGCGCTTCGTTTCGTGAGCGTTTCGTGAGCGATTGTGCCATTCGGCTAGCCACCCAGATGTCTTTTGTTTTCACTAAGCCTACGTGAACGCCTAATGACCGGCTCAAGTGCTATCGGACTTTCGTATTTGAAATGGAGTTTAAGTACTTAGATGGACGCAGAGATTAGGAAGGAGACCCGTAACAACTATATTATAGCATTTTGCATACCTATCATAATAGGTATAAATCAGCTTCACCCGGCATCGAATTCTATGGTCAATCGGTCACCCTTATCAAAATAATAGAAAAGTAAAGTGTTTAAGACTCAGTCGTCCGTTTAGTGGCGCCCTCATTGTCGATATTTTATTTTCAGGTGTAAAGTAAACATTTACACTAAGTGACATCAATTAAATGCGGGGGAATACGGAAGTAGGCTGTTTGTGAGACGAGAATAAGAATATGGATATACTGAATGCTAGTACTACTAATTGTAAGCATCACAATGAATAACATTCTGTATATATAGCCTTATACTGAATGTATAGCTCATCTGTGCATATGGGCTTATCCCTTAAATGCATGGTGATGTATATATGCATCATATATTTGATGGCCCGTGGCTCGATATGTAGCTATCCAAAATCACATTTATTGCTTAATTATTATTCATTATTTATTATTATTTAATATAAAATTAAATAAATTAAACATTTTAATGATTTACTATTTATTATTTAAGGATTAAGATTAAATGGCGGAAAATTGTGAAAAAACAGGACGATGGCGATTTTTAGTATGTGATTTAGGCTGATTTTTTCGGAGTTTGTAATTAGTTTATGTTTAAATATTTTATCTTAAAGGTTTCACAAATAGTATTCCTTTTTAATAGTAGTAATTTTTTTAAATAAAACTTACCAATTACGATGTATTTATATAAATAAGATTTGGCCTATTTAACTTCTAACACTGATTTAGTATAAAAATCGATCTAAAATATTTTTTTTATTATTTTTCCCAGAGTCAGAAAACCATTGTCTATCCCATATATTAATATCTCGTTAAAAGAAAAATTCATGCATTTAAGGGTTAACGAATGTCAACAGTAAACGTCAGATTTGGCGGCACTTCACTTTTAGGTTGTAATAGTTTTTGTACGGATTGTGACTACTGATAGTAGATGATTAATTGATATTATATTCCTGATTATTAATTGGCACTGTAATTGGAACAATCAATGTAATAAAGCAAATGTAGCTGGAAGCAGTGGTTTAAATGATAAACCCCTATACCGGAGCTCGATGGCCATGCCATGCCATGGAGTCATGCCCTCAAATGTAACTGGAAGCAATGGATTAAATGATGGACTACTGTAACTGAGCTCTTGAGCCTTTGCTTGGCTCACATAATAATTTTATTAGAAAACAGTCCACTATACTATGGTCTATCAATATGCAATACTTCCTTACACTGTCAACCATCAGTCCATCACTATTATATTTACTTAAAAACACCACACCGCAGCAGCTATTAACAGGCATCGTAACATAGGTATTAACTTTTTTGTGTTGAGGTAGACTTGTAACCATGACAGTCTAATTGAAGCAAAATGGATGATGCAGTTAACACCTTGGTTTGCGTAGTCTTTAAAATAATTTAATAATACTTAACCTTGCTTAGTGAGTTGCGTTACTCAGCTCCTATCTCAATGTTACGCTGGAGAGCCTCTCCAAGCCTCACACTGCATTCATTCGGTAAACGTAAATATGCATGATTGACTGCTACTTATTGTATTTATAGATTTATCATTGTGCTTACACGCCGGCGCCGCTCAATGACAAACATCTTAAGGTAATGGCGCCTATTAACGTGGTACTTAAGCAGATTTCAAAAGATACCAAAAAATTAAGGGTATCAAAGCTCATTAACGACCACAAATATTTTTTTTATGGAAGAGTATTTATTGAACTATTAGCTTTGAAGAGTTTTAGGATCATTTTAGTTTATTATATGTCATAAAATGATTATTGAAGCCAACATACCTAAATTTTCTATTACCGTGGTAATGAACAGGTTGCAGTTCTATTAACGCGAATTGAGATTTCATTACCGAGGGTATGAATGACAGTGTTTTTCTGCCATCGGTAAATAGAAACCCATCTCAAAATTCGGAGCTTAATACCGACGGTTGAATATACAAATTATGACAAATACATATACCTATACTATCCTCCTTTATGAATACCCACAGAAGACTCAGTTTCACCTAAGAAATCTGTACTTACGGTACACTAAATGTCATATTTTGATACAAGACTAATATGTCGCTCGGTAATAGATACTTCTATAGGAACCCATTACCGACCCAAACAAATATTGCATGGATCGGTAATAGATTCTTATATATTCTATTACCGAGGGTTATCTGATCGTACCATCGGTAATAGGCATAAATTGGAGTATTATAAAATCTAATTCCGACCCATAAAAACAAAGTCATACAGATGTATTTTCATTACAAATCGAAATAAAATATTGCAACCTTATATTTAAACCAAGCTTACATAACTGGTAAGTAAGCATCAGACTTTATGTCAATGTTTAAAAAATTGACAAATTAACGGTTTTCATAGAAACTACGAAATCAGTCATGAAGTTTTTGCTAAAAATTAAGGTTTTGTTGAATAATTTTCATACCGCGTAAATAGTTCTTTGATAGCGTGAATAGATCAAGATTGAAACAACTGTAAGACATTATATAACTGATCACATATACTTAAAATAAAGCAAAAAGAACTAATATCACTACTTTAACTATTACCGTGGTATACCACAGTAATAGAATCTACTCACGAAATGGCGCCTTTCACCGCTGTCTTTTAATTTCCACTTTAAACACATTTCCAGGCTAAACAATACGTAAAAAGTACTCAGAAGTCATGTAGAAAACTATAAACAATAATTTGAAATGCATAACTTTCACCTGTTTGCCATAATTATTACGTAAACTACTAAATGAGATTGGAGTTCACTTAGGTTTAGCGTCACACGTCAGTATGACACAACCTCTTCTCGCGGCCCCGTGGCAAAAACTGTCAAATAGCGAGCGTCTTCTTTCATTCACACTCTCTATCGCCTATATGTGCGTTAGTCAACTAAACAGGCTTCCTTTGTGTGAGTAACTTTTTTTAAGAAATTGGTCGGTTTGCCTATAAAATGCGTATTTGCAAATGCGGCGGTAATGGACGTCGATTTCGATACCCGCGTTGATAGCCGCCGTTACCTTAATCGTTTATTCTACGACATTTTAGCACGACGCTCTGATTTGCATTGATAGAAGCAAGTATTTTCTTTAATACGTTGCAATACGTCTTTAATGCAATCTTTTGTTTTGTTTTATTTATATTAATTATATTATATCTATGATTTCAGCTATGAGGCAGTTCATAGAATAATATTGTAAGATAATAATAAATTACTGTTATTAGCGACATTTACCTACTTACTTACTTTAAAATAATGACATGTCGTCGCTGTAAGTAAACCTCGTTGGTATGAAAAAGGGTGGTATTACTAAAAATTGGATTAGCAAGCAGTGGATGATAAAAGAAAACATGAAATAGCGATGTACAGGAACGATCTGCGACGCCCGGAAGTCCCGTTGGATTGAATAACTCAATAACAAAGACGTTACTTTGCCTTTCGAAAAGGGTTGAGCTTAAAGGACGGATAAATAGAGATTGTATGTGATGGAAATAGTGTTACGGTGAATATATGACGTAGTAGCGATGTATACCTATAACGAGGAGGTATATAAGAGAAAACCTTAAATTTATACCCATAGCTAGCATGAAGTACCAAATGTCAGTCTGTAATAGAAAAGTATGTATTCCACACGAGTTAAGAGTCATAATTTTAAAAATAAACATTCAAGATTGTCTACTTGCAATGTTTGCCGGCAAAAGACTAATACAAATGATTGAGTAATCAATAAAATGAATGAAAATACCAACATTTTTTTATTCGGCAAACATAATGACAATGATTGGTCGAGTCTTTTTAGGTAGGTAATGACGGTTTGAAATTCACAACTTTTCCACTGAACGTGCTAAATATTATACCGGAAACAATTGTAAATTGTGTCTAGACAAAATATATTATTCTATGAAGTACCTAACTTGTTATAACATTATTAAAGTAATTGCTTCAAATATAGGATTAGTTGTCAAAGCGGACACCAGGCTCCTATGAGTCGTGGCAAATGCCAGGATAACGCAAGGAGGGTGATGAATGTGATGATGATATGATTATGAATCTATTAAACTACCTAGTTCACAATCGACCTTACTACGCAATACGCAGAATACAAAATAAATGGCTATAGCATTAGCACATGTATCGAAAGGAACGAACATGTCATAGAGATGAAGTGGACTGGCGGTGCACTCGACTCGATACACGGCTACACTCGCACGCGGTAACCGGCGGCGGCGTCACATCCGCGCTCGGATGATCGAACATTCGGATTGTATTTATTCCTTTCACTTGTTTTGCCACTTCGTAATCTTTTATATCGGTTTACATTAGATAAGTAAATAAGTTATAATATTTATTATGATTGCGTTCATTAAATAAATCGTTAATCGTAGCATGGGTGCTAAGGCGCACGTAATTTTATTTTTTGTATAGGATTGCATACAATAGTTATTTGTTATACAAGGGGGCAAAGTTGTATTTTAACGCCGAGTGTGGAATTGAAAAACGAGCAAGTGAAAGGATTCTTCAGTTGAACCACGAGCGAAGCGAGTGGTTCGAGAATAGAATCCTGAACTTGCGAGTTTTTTAACACACGAGAAGTAAAATACATTTGCACCCGAGTGTAACACAAAACTTTTCCCCTCACTATAGCGAGGAAACTACAACGCAAAAAATGCGTTTATCACTGACTTTATTCAAGGTCAAATTACTTTACCCACTAGTGGATAAAATGCGTTTTTACCCGCTGGTATTAAAGGACAAAACACGTGTTTCCGAGCTAGTGAGGAGAAAAATATAAAAAACCGGCCAAAGCGTGTCGGGCCACGCTCAGTGTAGGGTTCCGTAGTTTTCCGTATTTTTCTCAAACTCTACTGAACCTATCAAGTTCAAAACAATTTTCCTAGAAATTCTTTATAAAGTTCTACTTTTGTGATTTTTTTCATAATTTTTTTCGGACGCACTTTTTTTTCCTTTAGGAGCGATTACTTCCGAAAATATTAATATTATCAAAAAACGATCTGAGTAAACCCTTATTCATTTTTAAATAGCTATCCAACAATATATCACACGTTGGGGTTGGAATGAAAAAAAAAATCAGCCCCCACTTTACATGTAGCACTTTGCACTTTGTTGGCGTGATTAATACCAATACATATTGGTACCAAATTTCAGCTTTCTAGTGCTAACGGTTACTGAGATTATTCGCGGACGGACGGACGGACGGACGGACGGACAGACGGACAGACAGACAGACATGGCGAAACTATAAGGGTTCCTAGTTGACTACGGAACCCTAAAAAATCACCATTAACCTCTGTAGTAAAATAAGAAACAAAAATCCTAATCTGCTAAAAATATTTATATCCGACAGCTAACTTTTTGATTTTCTGCCGATGTGTGCCGGTGAATTCATTCATGTCAAATATATTTAGTCAACCCAGTCACGATAAGTTTGCAACAATTTTGACAGCCTCACCGGTGCAACTGTTATTTTAAACGTCAAACTTGGATGAAATGATGACGTTTATTTACAGAGGCAGGGCTATCAAAATCGTTGTAAACATATCGTGGGCTGACTTTATCCACCACTCTCGCGACATATCGGAGCGATCACAATTCAGATTGACAGCCAGGCACGTAGAAACGAGCCTAGTTAACTACAAAACTCTAAAAAGCAACCGCTACTTGAGCCAATTACTAACATATGTACCTACTTACGTATAATTTGAACAGATGTATGAATCAATGAATGGATCACGGATCACAGCGCACCGCTCTCCGGTGACTTGCATAAGCACTTAACGTAACTTCCTGAAACTCGAAGCACTAAGGAGTTGCAATGAATAAATAAGTAGAGTAAGGTCAAGCGGGATAACTGCTACTACTAAAATATAAACTTTGATTGCCTAAAACTACTATCTACTTACTTACGGTAATTTTACTGACAATTGATTGCCTTCATACTGTAGAGTAGATTAGTTATCTAATGTACGTTTTATTTCTTCTGACTCTCATCCAAAAATATAGATTCCGTATACTTTAAAATGCGATTTTTATATGAGATGGCAGAAATAGTTATAATTACCCCGCCGAGGGGAATTGCAACTATTGATAATACGTTTCGTTACGATGAACCTACACAGTACACTGGTAAACCGGATATCATATTATGTGGTTTGTCAAAGCGTAAGGAACCTAAATAAAACACTCATTTTTATGTAGTTCTGTCCGTTTGTGTAAAAAACAGTTAAAATATGGCCTCCATACTAAGTAGTGATGGGAATCGTGCCTATTAGAAATCTGTCGATACTGTGTCTAAGTATAGGTGCATACCGTGTAAGGGGTGCGTGCGCCCCTTATTCTCTGTTCATAATCAGAACAATAGGGACAATATATTGCTTAAAATAATCGATAATACACAATGACGTTCAATAAAATAAAAGTATAGCCCTTTCCAGAGCCAGTACCTATCACTGAATGAGTTATTAATATCGATACAAAACCTCGAATCGAGTAGACCTACATTACTAGTGTTGTTGATTTTCATATAAAATATGGCGGGGCAGTTAAAACTACCAGTCGAAATCAGCCTCCATCGCAATTTAGGCGGGACAATTTAAACTATCTCTTAAATACTATTAAAACATGAAAATCGGAAGATTTGAAGGACATACAAACATAAAATAGCTTATAATTATGCAAGTAACTGTAGACAAAAATGTTAAATCACACTAAAACTATTTTTTTATAGAATGTAGGAGAGACTGTCTCTCACGCGCACTCTACTGATTTAATTTCGTCGAAAACTACACGGTCGTCGGTCGTCGTCGTATAAGCCTCGGAGAGCAAGGGAAATGAATTTGTGTCTCCATTTTCCCTTACTTTCCTATATATAACCCTTCCGCTTTCTAGAATTCCTTGTCCCACGTAATCTGTCATAGTTTTTCTTATATATAAAATATAAAACGCTAAACAGAGAAAGAATCGAGCCCCCGACAAACGAATATCTATGAGGCGATGGATCGGGTAGGTATCCATAACGGCCCGTACCCAGTCCAAATTTTATAGGATGCCTTACCATCCTTCAGTCACTTCGGCGATAATTAATTGCCTTCCCACTATTTCAAATTCTAAATTTGTTACAAAATCACTAAAGTCCGATACAAATGGACTGCAACCCAAATATGCCACCGTGTCATAGCTCCCGTGGACCTTGCATGGGTAACAAGTTATGAACTGATATTCAGTCTCACAACAGATTCGCCCTAATCAAGATCACTATACATTCCCAAATATCTAGGTATTTAACAAAATAATAATAACAGCAATGCAAAAGTGTTCAAGTTTACAGATAAGTACACTACCGGCATCTTTTATGTTATAGCTAGGTACTTATTTATTTAAACGATATTTACCACATGTAGGAAGTCTAATAAAATATCTAATAATTAACAAAATTGTATGATACTCGTAATTGTAATATCTACATATGAGATGTGGAAGTGCATCGAGAACCGTCCGAAGTCAGAGCCGCGCCATGACCCACTGCCTTGACCTTGCAATATTTAGTAATGAAATATTTGACGCATAGACGCTGTTGCGAGCCTACGGAGGTACCTACTCAACGCCATGAATTCGATTAGCACATCGTTCCATATGCAAATTCACAAATTTATAATATCGATAACCAAATATTTTTAAAGATATGATTACCAAACATTGCGTTAACCGAAAAGTTAAAAACAAATTTTAAATTCGATTCATATGGCTATATTTTAACAAATTAAGACCAACATACAAGGCAGTCGTTAATCTGTTATTGCTTTACTAAACCAAAGTGAAACCATATTTTTATACAAAGCTGTTGTACTAATGCATATTCGCTTATATTACCTATACAATTGTCCAGTGTTTATTTTCGAATGCGAGTGAGTGGTGAGGTTTTTAGCACCGTGGATATTGCGCGTCGTTGGATTGCTGGCCTGCGCCGCGTATCAGTCCAGCGAGCGTATGTTATTACGGTTTATCTATGCGATGGCATTTTCTCAATGTTCGGCCGCCAAACTTTGTCGATAGACCGCCATCGCTACAAATAGGGTTGTAAAAAATGTATGTGATATTGATATATATGTATTGCAAATGATTACCTCTGTATAGAGACCTATGTAAAACGTATACTTAGGGATTTGTTAATGATAAAATAAAATCAGTGTCCTTAATAAAATACTGATTGGCCGTTCAGAACTTGTTTTTACGATTGTACCCAATTGAGAAATTATTAAAGCATAGATTCAATTATTACTCTATTTGGTTACGCACTAATTACATAATGAAAAAACTTCTCACCGTATATTTTTAGATTAAAAAAAATCTATTTTAACGAATAAATCATGTTAATTTGTTTACAAGCAGAAACCTCTGCAAACGAATTTCTTAAAGGAATCGAGAAAGAAAACTACTTAATGACGTTAAAAATTGTATTCTTATATTTAAACGTAACTTTATTTTACTTAGGGTGAAGATGTGGTAAAGATTACAAAGTCGATATGGAACCCTTTTGTTTCAGTCCAGAGACATGCTTATAAAAGTGGCTTTTATCCCCAATTAGCCCCGTATCAGAGAAAAAGTTCAGTTCTCGTCCTGTTTTATTAATCCTCCCCATCGCGTAATAAACTGGAGCCATAGTCACCGAGGCCGCCGGCTGAATTACATTACACTTAGGGCTCGGCTCGAGATACCGCTTTAATAATATAATAAGCTCAACGACTTGTGAGAGCCGCGGCAAATCATATAGTAATTACCTACCCACAGTTATATACAGGGGGTTATATACCCATAGTTATACCTATACTGGGACATAAATTTCATTTTTGGCAACTGGGGGGTTACCATGATGTACTAAAGACGTTCAGTTTAGGTTGAGAGAAAGGGACACAGCTATAGCAGGTACATAGCTCCGTCCCTCTCTCTCAACCTAAACTGAATGGTTTTAGCACGTCATGGTAACCCCCCTGTACCTATCAGCGGCTGCTGCAGCGGCTGGTCCATACAAGCCGATTCCCACCGGCTTGCCTGAAATGTATTACTAGTAAAGTTCCTAATGTTAAGGTAGGTTTCTTTTTGCTTAGTGTTGGCTAACAGAAATTTTCACCAGCCGCCGCTGGTACCTATTGAGATCTAAAAATGCGCTAAGATTTTTCAGAAACCCCATTTTCTAAACCTACCGCATCTTAACTAGGAAGAACGAAAGTAAACATTCGGAGGTTGAAGGATTCGCGCAGTTCGCGCTAAACCTAAACTATCCATTAAATTGTTGGCGGAAAAATGCAATGGATGGAGAAAAATGCAAAGATTTTTTTCCAGTTATATATGCACCTACATTTATTATTTTTTCTACTCGTCGACTTTAATCTGTCAATTAGGACACCACAGACAGAGTGCTGACTTTTCAGTGTTGGATAGTCTTTGACATTTAGTCAACTATAATATTTCATTACAGTTTTAAATAGATATACGTAGATACTTCGGCGCTTGTTTTAATAAAGATACCTATTAAATTTAATCAGATAAATCATTTGAAATGAATGAAAAACTAAGAGATACACCAAATATTTCAAGAAAAACACCCTGACCAAACAATCCCACAATTAACTGACTTCTTAGATTTTCAAGAACTTCATCCTATAATAGTGAATGTTGATATCACCTCCAACCAAATAGGTGGCGCTAAAACATCGAGGTACGATTCTTAGTATGAAGTATGTAAATGTCATATAAATAATCCTTGCCTGACATGAATTGTAATAATGAACGTTAAAAACCAACTTGCATTTTAGTGCTGAACCTTCGTAGTGATAAATTGTTAAATATCCGCAGTTTATAAAGCAAGTTTATCTATAGAACGGGAGAAAGGGGCTTATTTCATGGAAATGAATGCGAGAGTTGAGCCAGGATGTCTATTGAGCTGGTATTATTGACCGCATCGGGATTAGGAATTCTCTTTGTCACTCTCTGCTTTCGAACTTTATAAAAAAAAGTAGTTCAATTTTATACAACTTTTCGAAGTTCTCATTCTATGTACCTACTTGTGCGATTGAGATGTGTCTTTGTTTGCAAATGCAGCAACTCGTTATTTATTCAAACAAGATTTTTAATCGTATCCATAATTTTCAAAATAATGCATTTAAATTGATATTGTCTGCTCTGTTATAACTCGAAAACTGCTGCTGGAACCATTGGAACCAACAAGTGGAGCAGTATTGAACGTTGCGCCCTTGGAACTTTACCTTGTTCATAAGGAAACTTGACTCTTACCGCCCTCTGTGCTGACAGATAAAAACTAACGAATATACAACGTGAACGGAGCATGCCGTCGCGCCGTGATTGTCGAAATTCAATTCACTACAAAACTCTGTTCTTCGTTTCTTCGTAGTTGTCAAGCTTCCATCGCCGTGTCACAGATGGCTCTAGTGTTTCAAGTATAAAAAATAAATATGTAAGTGTGGGGATACACACGGGAAAACGTCCTACTTTGTCGATTGCTATAAAGTCGCTTTGTCAGTTTATTCATATAAAGATACAAGTAAATCTCGCCTTAATGGTAACCGACAAAGTGGGACGTTTTACTGAACACACTCACAATATAATCGGTGAAACAACTTCTTTGGTACAAAAAGACAGAGCACAAATTTTAAAGGCAGTGCCAGGCTAAGCTGTGATTTTGCCCCTATTGAGTTGGACTAGTAAAGTAACTATTTTGCAAAGTTTGAGCACTCTCAACTTTTTAGTTGTTGTGTAAAAAAATCGGAATATAATTTTTCTTCAATATTTTTTGTAGTTAACTAATTTTAACTTGCTTTACATATATTCTACAATTATTAGAGATGATTAAATGACAATAATTACATTTTCACTATTTTACTCAAAAAAGAAAGCCGTTTAAACTTTTCAGATTTTTTTACATCGGGGGCCGATTTTTGAGTCTCATGTCACTAAAATACCGGTTGAAAACGGTGACTTGCCTATTATTTTCAGTGACAATTTTCTGAATTCGAACGCTTGAGACTCAACAATCGGCCCGCAGATCGTTCGAGACCGCTCCAATTTTGTCACTAATAATACACCCACTGACGTTCTATAATAATTATCTACTTTTTTTTCAAAATTTTAGCTAAGGGAGAAAGTGGAAAAATCTTTTCATCAAGTAATTCTACATACATTTCCTTGAACCGCTATAGTATAAAACGCAGTAATTAAACGTAGTACATGTTCCTGGCCACTTACATTTCAAGAGGTTTTAAAAAATAAAATTAAAAAAAACGACCAAGTTTTTTATTTATTAACGCGCATTACCTAACTGAACCCATTTTAGGGTTCCGTAGTCAACTAGGAACTGTCTCTCTGTCCGTCGGGTACGGGTTTACTGAAATATTTTTTGATAATGGTTCATATTTTAGCGAAATAATCGCTCCAAAAGTAAAAAAAATGTGTACCCCTCCCCCCCTAATTTTTGAAAATACAATTTTAAAACATACTAAAAAAATTATAAGTGAGTAGAACTTTATAAAGGCTTTCTAGGAAAAATATTTTGAACTTTATAGATTGAACAGATAAGTTGTCCAAACAATTTCTGAACTCAGTAGTTTATCTTAGTTTACATATTAATTTGACCATATTCTATGAAACATTCCTAACTATTCAAATTTGTTGTGGTCATAAAAAAAATACACCATTTTGATCAATATTTAAAAACTCGGGAAACTTATGAGAAATTATAGGATTAAAAATTAAAACACAAATAAAAATAATGATTTGACTAAACATTTTCAAAATATGCGAAATAACAAATTGACCAAACGTTTTTCTGGAATATAAGTTTTCCTATTAAAAATTAGATAATTTGACTTTAACTTTAATTTGGCTGAATTTGACTAACTGATTAATTCATTTGCCGTACAATCATTTGGAAAATGAAACTATTTCAGTATGCCTATGTCTTGGCGAAACGACAGGACATCCCTTCTTACCCCTTCGGGCTTAATTCACATTTTATTACAAAAAGAAGATATTAAGTTATCAAATAGGTAATTCTGGAGTGCCCATAAGAAGGAAGGTAGACGAAGTTACCTTCTGTATAATTTGATTTAACGATAGATTCCCACATAGTCAGATGATACAAACTTAAGGGCGTCCTTGATTTCCTCGTTTCTTCCTAAAATTTACAAATTTTGCAACGTCTTTGCTCTTTAATCCTGTTACAGTGCGATTGCTATTTACTATCCAAATCTGATCATTCTTCTTCATCATAGAGCTGTCAGGTCCATTGTGGGTTAGAAAATATACTTCGGGCATGCTCGGTGTCCTGGATTCGTCTGTGGCGTTGTCGTTAAAAATCATATACACAACGAGTGGATCGGTGTCCCCCGCACTTAATTTGATGTACGGCGGAGCGGTCACCACAATTATTTTAAATTTGTGAAATGGATGCATGACGGGCACGTTAATGAAGTACGAAAACTTTCGTGAATAGTCGGCGAGTTTGCAACCTCCCTTATTGAGTAACATTGGTTTGGCCGATTCGACTAAGTCAGCTTTTACGGCCTTGTCTGCTGGAAGTGATGTGTTCAGCCGTTTGTGATCCTTTCTGGTAGTGTGCTCTGGAATTAGTTTAAAGAAGAAAGCGCTCATCGACTCCAACGGATTGCCTTTGCTAAAAAGATAGTTTCCCTTCGTGGCGTATTTAACATTCAATGGTTTACTCTGAGTCGCACCCATAACAGAAGCCATCGCTAGAATAAAGATGTTAATCTGAAATGTAATGTAATACAAATTTTACTATGCTAAAACAACAATTTTTTTTTTATTTAAATTGATATTACACGAAACACTAGGTAATTTCTGTCTTTTGCGCTGTGGCCCTTTCCTTGTACAAAATACCTCAATATTCAGGATGTACATATTTCACTATGTTTCCGATTTTCTGAACGCTAAACGGTTTCAGAATTATGATTAATTTTAATTTCAATACGAGTATCATTACATTACTTGTGGCGTCCTATAATTATGTCAAAGAAAGGGATTCGGATTCGGTTATATTTTTATAATATTTATTTTAAATAATATTAAGTTGCCGGTGTTACTATACTACACTACTCACAGTCTCCATCTAAACACGCCCTCAATTGTTGCACATGCAATTGTTTCTTTTCCAAATGCACTAGTTCCCGCTCGGTTACTGACTGACATCACTTCGTTCTGAACTACAACATTAGAAATGCAGGATGTTTATTTTCCCACACAATTGACACTGGTTTTACTAACTTGTTATCATTTCCACCAACAAGCAAGCCGTTCAAGCAACATCGCAACATAATAAAAGTTTGGTACATTACAAGTTCAGTCAGAAATTATTCTGTACAAATTGTCAAAAACTATTCTACCCATCAAGTTTTCCAAAGATCGTTCCCAACTAGTACGATCTCCGAAGTGTACTAGTTCGTTCTTTTAGGACATTTAGTAAAGTAGTACACCGACAGAGTGAGAGACAAATTGAGCATATGGCGTACAGTAACGCTCGCTCGTACTAGCCGAGAGCTGATCGGCCGTTTTCGCGCGCTCTCGGTCCGAGTCAGTCGGTTCTAGTTCGGTTGCGGTCGGATCACACGGATCGCTTTGCTGTCATTGTCACTCCTCGACTCTTTACTCCTTTCGCTCCCATTCTGTTGCGCGTGTGTCAGTGTACTAAATGTACTAGAGAGCAGAATCATTTGGGAGTAGTTCGGTCAGACAGTGCAGGGAATCGTATCTTTTTAACCGCCGCCCCAAATCTCAAGCAAGGTGGTTCTCAATTCGTTTGTATGTTTTTTTAGGGTTCCGTAGTCAACTAGGAACCCTTATAGTTTCGCCATGTCTGTCTGTCCGTCCGTCCGTCCGTCCGTCCGTCCGCGGATAATCTCAGTAACCGTAAGCACTAGAAAGCTGAAATTTGGCACAAATATGTATATCAATCACTCCAACAAAGTGCAAAAATAAAAAATGGAAAAACATGTTTTATTAGGGTACCCCCCCTACATGTAAAGTGGGGGCTGATATTTTTTTTCATTCCAACCCCAACGTGTGATATATTGTTGGATAGGTATTTAAAAATGAATAAGGGTTTACTAAGATCGTTTTTTGATAATATTAATATTTTCGGAAATAATCGCTCCTAAAGGAAAAAAAGTGCGTCCCCCCCCTCTAACTTTTGAACCATAGGTTTAAAAAATTTGAAAAAAATCGCAGAAGTAGAACTTTATAAAGACTTTTTAGGAAAATTGTTTTGAACTTGATAGGTTCAGTAGTTTTTGAGAAAAACACGGAAAACTACGGAACCCTACACTGAGCGTGGCCCGACACGCTCTTGGCCGGTTTTATTAGAACCCTTCGCGCGCTTCACACGTATTGTCCCAGAGCTGTAAGAAGCTCTTTTTGACACATGACAGCGTCCACAAAACGTAAACTCGCGCAACCTAATTAAATTTTAAATAAAATAATAATATTTTTTAAAAATCAGGTACTTAAAAACAACATTTCGCTTACTTTAAACATAATCTAACACATGTTACATTTTTGCGGATCTTCGTTAGTTAGCATATTAATTTATCACGCAGGATTTACTTATTATGTCATTTAAGTATGGACAATAGTTCATGGTGCTCAGACCAAGAAGGCTGACACTGAGCCCATGGCTTGCTTACAGGTACTATTACTGGCACACCTGACAAAAACTTATTATTATAGAGGAAAAAACAAAGCCAGTAACATAAATAAAAAAATGGCTCCCTGTTTGTAGAGTTTAGAATGGGTATTAATTAATTTACTAGAGAGTTAATTTTGATTCCTACCAAGGATTATTTAATAAAGAATTTACAATCTTCATACTAAGAATCATACCTCCATTTTTTAGCGCCACCTATTAAATACTATCTTAAGTACACTGATGATACCTAAATTTTTTTTTTCAAAATGTTTATTGACGTGATATCATGATATTAAAATTAAGAAATATGTCATTTGTTCTTATAAAAAATAAAAACACGCAAAAATATTTGGAGAAAATATGATTTTGGCCACTTCCAGTCTGTGAAACAGCGCCATCTAATTTTAAGCTTAAAAATCCCATAAATTTCGGTGGTACGCTTTTTTTGTGTGGACTTTGTCAGTCCCGTATTATACGTACTTGATTCCTACTAAATAATATATTATTTATTATATAAATTAATATATTATATAACGTACAAGGACTTTTACGTCCAAATTGTATGTCCTCAGTTTATTTTTAGGTTTAGCATATACCTAGTCAGGTTCCATTCGTTCGTAGACGTAGACAGTCTACGTCACGTGGGAAATCGCTAACTTGCAACTCTCTTTATCGCACTTTCTTATGAGTGCGACACAGACGATTGAGTATCATTCGCCGCGGTGCGTTGCGGTAGTCTTGTAATACATAATATTTTTAGTCATTTATGTAATGTAACTTATGTAGGTAGTCTTCCAAACCTAAAGTAATATGGATCTTTTCTGAGCGAAAAATTGTTCTATCTACAGATGTTGTGCGAAAAGATTTGCCTTCGTATTGTTACGAAAACGTACGAACGTGTCATGCTATTTCAGTCAGTCTCAGTACAAGATGTACTGACATTGACTGAAGTATCATGACAAATACGAACGTTTCAGGATAAATACGAAGGAAGCCATTTTTGTATACAGCGCGTAAACCTAATAAGGGCGATAAATGAAACCAGGCATTATTATTATTCTCTTTATTTATTTTCTTTCTTAGGCTAGGCTGTTTATAATATGAATATAAAAGTAAAATACAAAAACACATACAAAACAATATAAAACACATATAAACACATTATAAAAAACCTAACCTAGGGTGCCGCCAGCAGCGGGGCAGGGCCCAAGCTGCCGGTGGTTAGGGCTGCAGAGAGAGGAACCGTCGAACTATCCGTGCTGTGTCCAAGATCACCGCCTTCTGCATCTGGCCCTTGATCCAGCCACCTAGCGAGAGTCTCTTAAGATGTTGGTCGAGACTCTTCGCTATGAGACCGTTCGCTGAAACGACTATCGGAACAATGATCGTTGATTCAACATCCCACATGGCGGTTATCTCGTGAGCCAAGTCTAGGTACTTACTGGACTTGTCCTTCTCGGCTTTCACGAGATTCTCATCATGGGGGATGGTGATGTCAACGAGCACTGCCCGGCGTTGCAGTCGATCTATTATCACAATGTCAGGTTTATTGGCTACAATAGTCCTGTCAGTGATAATAGATCGATCCCAATAGAGCGTGGCACGACCATTTTCGAGAACTGGCGCAGGTAAGTACTTGTAGTACGGTACTTCGCGTTCCACAAGGCCGTATTGAAGAGCAAGTTGCTGGTGAATAATCCTGGCTACGAGATTATGTCTGTGCAAGTACTCGCCGTTAGCAAGATGAGAACAACCGGAAATAATATGCCTGAGTGACTCTCCGGGACGGCGGCATGCCCGACAAATGTCGACCGTACCGTCCTTCAGGATATATTTCCGGTAGTTGTTCGTCATCATAACTTCGTCCGCAATTGCACAGGCAAAACCCTCGGTTTCTCCGAAGAGGTCCCCGAATCGTAACCAGTTCACCGATGCGAGCAGATCTACATCGGGTCCCGTGAGGGCCTTGTAGAACCGCCCGTGTAGCTGCTTGCTCTCCCATACCGCCTTGCGGTTCGCAGTACTTAGTACCACAGGTTTGCGCCAGTTCTGTTTCGCCAAGGAGAGCGGCGTGAGGTTTCCGTCCACTGCCACCACATCACGATGCATCCCGCACTCGTTGTTAAGGAAGTAATTCCTGAGATTGTACACCTCACGGTTGTGGAGATCTTTGGCGTTTAGGAAGCCTCGACCTCCGCACTTCCGTGGGATGTACAATCTCATAACAGACGAGCGCGGGTGTAACATACGGTGTGTGGTAAGCAGTGAGCGGACCCTCCGATCCAGGGCGTCCAGCTCAGTCTGGGTCCACCGTAGTATGCCAAAGGAGTATATGAGTAGAGGCATTACCCAGGCGTTAAAGGCGCGCACTTTGTTGCCTCCTGACAAAAGACTGTTAAGGACTTTTGTCAGCCGACTGAAAAAGCGCTCCTTCACCGACCGTCTAATGCCAACATCCTCAATACCCAACGACTGTGACATACCAAGGTACTTATAGGTTTCTGATTCAGAGATAGATCTGAACGACATCGTCTCAGAAAGTTGTAAATTTTCTGAATTTACAACCTCCCCCGCTGCACATGCATGACCGCACACTTATCGACACCAAACTCCATTCTGATGGCGGTACTGAAAACTTCTGTGGTTTTCAATAGCACCATCAGGTCTTGGGTGTTCGGTGCAAATAGTTTGAGATCGTCCATGTACAGAAGGTGAGAGATGACTTCACCCTCTCTCCGAAGCCGGCAACCTAGCCCAGAATCCTTCAGCAGCGTACTGAGGGGATTCAGAGCTAGGCAGAACCATAATGGACTCAAACTGTCACCCTGGAATATTCCTCGCTCAATCCTTATGAAGTCCTGCGGGCCAGGGGGCCATCCCTGCCTCCTGGTTGACGAAGGACTGTGGTCCACTGCCTCATACATGCAGCCAGGAAGGATATTAAAGCTGCATCAAGTTTATACAGCTCCAATACCCTTCTCAGCCATGAATGAGGCACCGAATCATAGGCCTTCTTATAGTCAATCCAAGCGGCCGAAATGGCCCCCTTGTTCCGCCGAACTTGTTGGCAGATGGTCATGTCTATGAGGAGGAGCTCTTTAGTACCACGGGACCCAACCCTACATCCATTTTGAGCGGGAGCCAGAATGTTGTTAGCGACAATATGCGCGTTAATTTTTGCTCTCAAAATGGATGTAAGGAGCTTGTAAAGTGTAGGCAAGCACGTGATGGGTCTGTAGTTTTTTGCTTCCGTGGTACTACCGGACTTATAGAGCAGGAAAGTAACACCAGTTGTTAGGGAAGGTGGGAGAGAACCAAGATCGAGGGCTTGTTGAAATTGCGTTGCCAAATGCGAGTGCGAGCATCGAAACCATTTTAGCCAGAAGTTGTGCAATCCGTCCGGTCCAGGACTTTTCCAGTTCTGGGCCGTACGGGTAGCACAACTTACGTCGTCGGGGCTGATGGTGATAGCCCCCATAGGCTCGATGCTCTCGCACTCGCGTTCGACAACGGTCATCCACTCACCCTCCGTGTGTTCGACGGGCACCGACCAGATGCTACGCCAGAAATCAGACATGGCAGTAGCATCCGGCAGCCGCACGTCAGACACACGAGGGTCGGTTTCCTCCCACCTTCGGTATACTTTCCTTTGGTCGCTTTGAAAAAGACGATTCTGCTGGAATCGGTCCACACGCTTTCTGTAGCGGCGAATACGGCTTGCCCATGCATAGACTTTCTGCTTCAGGAAGTCGATGCGCTCTGTGACATTGGCCAAATAGTCGCGGGGCCTGATGTCCGTCCCCGCGAACGCCTGGTTCACAAAGCGCATTACTCGGGGGCGATTATTACCCCCTCTGAAGCAGATCAGCTTTGCAATGAGAGTCCTAAACGAGTTGATACGACGCTCGATCCGTACTTGCCATGCAGGGACACCTTCGGCGGTCCTAGTTGCATGGTCAGCGTCCGGAAACTTGACTCGAGCAACACGGCACGCCGCGATGGCCCCGCAGTACATGATCGAGTGTGTATCATCTAGATCTTTACTAGTCCGCATATATGGATCTAGTAAAGCATTTAAGGCTCCTATTAGCGCTAGATTGCGTCTATTCATGGGCAGACGTGGTAATCGTGGCCTAGGATTGCTTGTGGAGCGATACTGCGTAATCGCCTCTTCCAAAGACCTCCTCAGTTGCTCATTGGCAGGCTCACTCTCGCTCTGACTCGCGAAGTCCCCGCCGTCGTTACCGGAATCAACCCGCGGCGCCTCCGGTGCCAGGTCGGGTTCGGGCACCGGGTCCGGCGACATGGCGGGCAAATCCCGCCCCGAGGCAGGGTCCGCGCGAGTAGCGAGAGCCTCCTGGCGGAGCCGATCAAGTGTGGCGTCATCCAACCGCTTTGACCGCTGAATGACGCGCACCTGATCCGATAGCCGCTGCTCCGATACGGTGGTGGATGGCTCGAGTGCCTGAAACAGAGGCAGCATTCTCGAACGGTACGCGGATAGCCGGGTTCCCCCCTCTGTGGCCCCGTAATAGGCGCGCATGACATTCTCGTTTATTTGTCGAGTCCATGTCATGCGACGCACTACACCACCGGCAGCGGGAGCCGTGGGCGGGGCAGGATGTCCCGCAGGCCCCAAGCGTGCCGGCAGCGGTGGCCGCCCTCGTCGCGCAGGTGGTGGCGGCGGCGGCGGCGGCGGTCCGCTCTCGTCGCATTATTATTATTATTATTATTATTGGGAGCCTATCATGTCCCACTGCTGGGCAAAGGCCTCCCCCCGCTTTTTCCACTCTTCCCTGTGTTGAGCAGTCCTCGGCCATTCTTCCAAAAAGGAGTCTAATATAATTTATAAGGCATATAATTCATTATTGTTATCATTAATTAAGAGGTGTTTTTGAGTTACTTTTAATTTTCACCCCATAATGAATTTTTGAAAAAATTCCCAGCAGCAATGTACTGTAAACGTGGTTGCGATGACAATCAATGACAACTGTCAACGAGCGGTTAACGCGAGTGTGTTTGCATTACGTTGCGGGCCGAATTATTTTGTATGGATAAAAAAAATATTTCAATTTTAAGTAAAAGTTATCTAATTCCATTTTTTATATCCTATACTCACCACCTTTAAGAGGCTCGCCCGTATTAAGTTTACACCCTGTATAGATCTTATCTCAGAGAAAGCGTAAATTGATGAGTTTTAAATATTTTCTGAGCAATTCTACGCCCCCAAGATATTTTAAACAAATACTCAATGTTCTATAGCGATTCCGTAATTCTTTTCCTTTTACTTTTAACTCCAGTTGCACAAAATTGGCGCTATCATTTCTTTCCAGTCACGTACCTGCCAGACACTAGGTACGATCTATTTTCGATTGCTTTTTTGCTAGCATCTGTACAGAAAGCCTTGCACATCATTTATTAAGGAACAGTAGGTACTTAAACTACTTAATTTAAATTTCTAAAAATGAAGCCCTATTAATGTATAATGATTAAAAAAGGAAAACCTACTGTTCATATGCACAAAATATACAAAAAAACGTTAGTAGCTATAGAACTTAATAGTACATTACGATACAAGTGCGTAAAAAAGATATTTGAAACGAGTGGCGGTAAATTAAAACACGACCGAAGGGAGTGTTTTAAATCGACACGTTACGAATTTCCTTTTCGCACGTGTATGGTACAACGTTTTTCAGTACAGATGACCATGTTTTTTTACGCACTAGTGCGAGAAGTGGTTCATTATATGGCAGGTCGAAACTTCAGAGTGCTATCTGTATTGAAAAACGTCGTACGATACACGTGCGAAAAGGAAATTCGTAACTCGTGTCGAATTTATCGCCACTCGTTTCGAACTTCCTTTTTTACGCACTTGTATTGTAATGTACTATTATTTACATGAACATATTTACGTAATTATATAAGAATCTAAGACTAAACTTAAAAGCTACCTAGCTAATTTCTAAAATAAGCCCTTGAGGCATTGTACCAAGGATACTGGCGACATTTCCTCTCTGTTTCGCATTGCTGATACGTTGTGCGACGAAGTCGCCAGCTCTTCGGTCTCCAGTTACCTCACCTAGACGCTTCGCGATTTCTGTGAAAAACTTATTCGTACTGAGACCTCATGGACCTAGAGTTTTTACGCCACAGGGCTTTTGTATTTATTACGTTTTAAAATTTCGGCACTTTCTGCCGCTGCGCCCGCTTTTATCTTGGTCTGTTGGAGGTGAGACGGTGCCAATGTGTCTATGCAGCATCCCATATTCCAAGGACACTCCATTAGGCCTCTGGCCATAATATGTTTTTTCTTTCTTTATTTAGAAAAAAAAACAGTCATATACTTACAAGAAATAACCGTAGAATAAGCAACAAAAAACCAGATCTATAGTTTCCTTAATTGCACATAAGAATTACGAAGCTAATACTTCATATACATAATTTATAAGAAAAAAAGCCGCCGCTTTTGGAGTTCGTGAACGGTATATCCATACATTTAAGCCGCCATCTTTGATTTTTGCCTTTGAAATCCTTCCGACACCGGCAATCGGATCGGATAACGTGAAAACGCAATAGCTCACTCCTCGGTACTTTTTAGTTAGGGCAATCAAGTTGGCACCGTATAGAATGGGTAGAATTTCGGAATTGATTTTGCTTAAAAACATACAATTTTATAAATGTTGTGAGGGAACAGATAAGCTGCTTGGCAGCGTCTCCTACGGAATGAGAGATTAAGTAAGTCCTTCAAATGTTGGGGCGAGATCCCATCCAGGCCGGCCGCCGAACCGTTTTTAAAAGAAAATATGGCAACGACAACGTCTTTGCCTTCGATTTGGAGGCAGGCCTGGTCGGCTGTAGAGTGTAGGTGCATGGGGCCAACACGTGTGCAAATTGTGGAAATTAAGGCCGAAAGGAGGTCATGAGTATCCGGAATTAGGACGTCGCTTGTGAATAGAAGCCGAGCGGCACCTTTAAGATCACCGTCGCTATACTAATATTATTTTCAACCATTGTCGTTCTATTGAAGGCGTATGAGGTGCAAGAGGACATTTGTGGAGCAGTATTCGAAACGCAATTATTTTTGATTTGTTGTGTTAAAGAAATTTCTATTCCTTTTTGGCATGTAGGATATTGAAATAAAAAAGGAAAAGATTATGCCGATCGTCAATTTCATTATTTTCCACGCATTTTACAATTAAGCCTGAAAGGTGCTTAGCGACTGTGATCCTGGCACTGCGCGGAACTTTTCGCTATAGATAAATTTATTGAATATTAAATTTATTTCAGAATCTGATTAACGCTTAGCTTAGTTTTAATGCTAGACACAAAACATAAGTACATTGATACTAGACCGCCATAATGTAAATCTATCTCAGCTTTGCCGAATAAAAAACACTTTTCGCTTAATAAGCTGTTGCGAGTTGCGGGAAATGAAATCCGGACACGTCTGTTACGTGTAACTTGCGTGTAACAGACCGTTATCTGACAGTAACAATCAGGGGGGTTACCATGACGTACTAAAGACGTTCAGTTTAGGTTGAGAGAAAGGGACACAGCTATAGCAGTTACATAGCTCCGTCCCTCTCTCTCAACCTAAACTGAACGGCTTTAGCACGTCATGGTAACCCCCCAGATAACAAAAAAAATCGAATAGTTCCAATTGGCTACGTGCATGACAATTACGCCCACTACCATGTGAACTTGAAGTGGAAAATGTCAAAAAATGACATGTAAACATCAAACATTATATTTTAACGATTTTTCGTTAATTTTAAATAAATCGAATAACAAGAGCTACTATTTCAAGTGTAATTTAGGTAGATAGATTATAAAGACATGGATATAATACCAAAAATCAGGTTCCAAAGCATTACTCACGGTATAAACTTCCAACCCCAGACTACAGAAAGAATCAATAAATTGGTGCTGGCAGGGCATATACGGAATCTTGAAGAACATAGGAGTAATGGTACAATTTCTTTGAGCTAGTGATATGGTATTCGCTAAACCTCCGTCCCGTTAATGCCATAATATAAAAACGTAAGTACCTAGTCATGTCCGCGGCCGCAGAAATATCCGACACGGGCCTATTCCCAGGCTAGGCCTGAATCTTTAAGCATAATCTTTTACGGTAGGAAAAATACTAACAGCGTATTGAACAATATTAGGTAAACAAAGCTTAAATATAATTTATTATAATGGTTTGTTTTGACATGTCACTTACGTTTTCTTTTCACCGTAGCTATCCATTTAGTTCTTTGATCCAATTTCCAGTGTGCTCTAAGAAACGCATAGAACGTGCAATTGCGTTACACATTGTATTATATTTTATGAGTTTTGATAGATGACAACCACAATCAGTGTCGATTTTGACCACCGCAAGCACTGCGATCGCTTTGCTTACCCCCTCCACGCACTTCGCACGAAGCCAATACTCAACACTCGCAATTAACATTTCATCTACAACTCAAAGCATTTCATAGCCGTGTCTTGTTATCACTCCTTCAGGGATTAAATTTTTGTTTAAATTAGGGATATATAAAACATCACCAAAAATTAAGTAGAAGTATGAACAAAAACCGGCCAAGTGCGAGTCGGACTCGCCCACCGAGGGTTCCGTACAAACTTTTAATGGTCAAAATAATCTAATACTACCCATACTCATTTATTTGTAACGCCATTTTACACGTCAAGATTTGATTTAAAAAAATAATATTCATACAACAATAATACTTAGAAAATAAATAGACAGAAGATTGAAATTACAAAAAGTTAGGCAATATTCACATAAAAATCATCATCATTCCCTTGCCCTTTTCCCATTATTTGGGGTCGGCGCAGCAGATCATCTTCCTCCATTTCTCTCTATCAGCCGTCATTTCCATACTAATAATACCTTTCACTCTCATATCGTTGTTCACACATTCCATCCATCTTTTCTTAGGCCTTCCACTACCATTGTATCCATCCACTTTCATATTAACCACTCGTTTTATAACATTGCTTTCATCCCTCCGCATTACATGCCCATACCATGCTAATCTACTTCCTCTCAATTTCTCTGTCACTGGCGCTACTTTCAGGCTTCCTCTTATATACTCATTCCGAATCCTATCCAGTCTTGTCACACCACACATCCATCGCAACATTCTCATTTCATTCACATGCAGTCTTCTCTCATCATTCGTCTTGGTGGCCCAGCACTCACTTCCATACAGGACGACAGGTCGGATAACTGATTTATAAATTTTCCCCTTCAGCCTGAGAGGCATTCGGGGATCACAGGTTGTGCCTGTAACCTGTCGCCATTTCATCCATCCTGCATTAATCCTGTGCTGAACTGCTCTGTCGATCTCGCCATCTCCCTGAATGAGAGAACCCAGGTACTTGAAATCCGAGCAGGTAGGCAATATTTCGCCATCTAGTGTCATGGCAACAGGGGCGGAAAGACCGCCGAAGTCACAGTAAAGATACTCTGTTTTGGATCTACTGATCTTCAAGCCAACATTTTCCAGCCTCTGTTGCCACTTCGCTAACCTGCCTTGTACCTCGAGTCCCTCTTCTCCGACAAGCACGATGTCGTCGGCAAAGAGCATGCACCAGGGTGCCTCTTCCTGCATGTCCGACGTCAGAACATCCATTATAAGCACGAAGAGGTATGGGCTCAATGCCGAGCCCTGGTGCAAACCCACAGCCACACCGATGCTGTCAGTAGTTCCAGCAGCGGATCGAACACGCGTACAAGACGATCTGTACATAGCACGGATTAGCTCTACATACTTCCCAGGCATACCTTTCTCTTTCAAGGCCCACCACAAAACCTCACGGGGAACCCGATCGTAAGCCTTTTCCAGGTCGACAAAAACCATGTGCAGATTTTTATGTGCGCGCCTGTACTTTTCGCACAGTTGGCGTAAGGCGAAAATGGCATCTGTCGTACCTCGACCGGGCATAAATCCGAATTGATTTTGCGTTATTTCACACTCTTCTCTCATTCTTCTCTCTATTATCCTCTCCCAGACCTTCATGGTATGTGACATGAGCTTTATTCCTCGATAATTATTGCAATTTTGGACGTCTCCTTTGTTTTTAAATATTGGTACCAGCGTACTACTGCACCACTCGTCAGGTATGCGTTCCTCATGCAACAACTTACCGAAGAATACACTCAGCCATTTCCATCCATCCGCACTCAACAACTTCCATACTTCAACTGGTATTCCATCCGGGCCCACGGCTTTTCCATTCTTCATATTTCTTACAGCCATTTTCACTTCTTCCACACTAATCTCCCTAACAAGGCCCAGATTCAATGGCGGATTTTCAAGCACACCATTCCATTCATTTTCTTCATTCATCAACTTTTCAAAATATTTCTTCCATCGTTCTTTTATGCTTTCATCATCAGTCAGAATCTTCCCAGAATCATCTTTTATACATTTAACATGCGAAATATCTCTTCCATTCCTTTCTCGAGCCCTTGCAATTTGGTAAAGTCGTTTCTGACCTTCAGGTCTTTCCAAAGACCGGTACAGATTGTCCTGCGCCTCCGCCCTACAAATTGCAACTGTCCTCTTGGCTCTTTTCTTACATTCTTTATACACCTCTTTCTTACTTTCTTTTAATGTTTCATTCTCATCCTCAACCATCTGCCATTCTTTAAACGCCTTTTTCTTTTCTCTTAACACTTCTTGAACACTTTCATTCCACCACCATACTTCTTTATCTATCATACGCTTCCCTTTTGTTTCCCCAAATACATTCTTTGCCACACTTCTAATATAGCCAGCCATTACTAACCAACATTCATTCGCACTCATTCCTTCCATTTCACCCATCTCTAACATTTTGGTCACTACTTGCTCCCTAAATTCACTAGCATACTCATTCTTTTGCAATAGATGCCACTTTATTTTGGGCGGGGGACAAACCTTGTTCTTGTTGGGGCGAACAGCAATACTAACGTCAGCTAGCAGAATTCGGTGCTGGGACACCAAATCTTCGCCTGGCAGCACTTTGCAGTTTTTAACACAGTTGATTCTGTTCCGTCTTATCAGGAAATAATCAATCTGTGTAGCGTGGTTACCACTTTTATAAGTGATAAGATGTTGGTCACGTTTTTGGAACCACGTGTTTAGTACAGCCAGATCAAATGCAACTGCCGCTTGTAGAAGGGTTTCCCCCTCGCTGTTCCGCATTCCATACCCCCACCCACCGTGTACTCTTTCGTACCCATCATTCACTCTTCCTACATGTCCATTAAAATCACCACCAATATAAATCTCTTCACTATCTGGTATTCCCATTATCATACTATCAAATTCCTCCCAAAACCTCACTTTCACACTCTCATCACAACCTGCCTGCGGAGCATACACACTCACAATATTCACAGGCTTATTCTCAATCATCAATTTTACAACAATCATTCTATCATGTATTCTATTCACTTCCGTCACTCGCTCTTTCATTTCACAATCCAGCACAATTCCCACCCCATTCCGCTTTCCGTCACTGCCACAATAGTAAAACTTATATCCCTCACCAATCTCTCTTGCTCTATTTCCCTTCCATTTCGTTTCTTGCAGACACGCTACATTCACTCCTCGCCTTTTCAAAACGTCCACTAACTCTCTCGCTCTTCCAGTCATCGTACCTAAGTTCCAACTAGCAAACCTCACTCTGACATGCCTCTCTCTCCGGGCTAGCTTCTTACGTCGCATCCGCACCGTTAAATGCGACAACCCTTCCCACAGGAGCCGGGTGCTGCCCCTGCGCGTCGCCTGCGGGGTACGCCCTAGCCCTGTCGCTCATATCATTAAGTCCGATAGTCATACTGCAAAAGGTTTTGGCATTTAGTTTTTACAACCGGCCGCCCGCCTGACGTCAACCCTCCTTGGGAATCCTTAGTTGACTTAGATGACTGTCGTTTCACACCTTTAGTCGCCTTTTACGACATCCATGGATAGGCACGGAGTGGGCTATTCTTAAGCCGGCTACCACACGGCTAATATTCACATAAAAAATTAACAAAAATATTTTTCTACTTAGGTAATAAAAAAATTGTCATAAGTGTAGAACGGGTGCTCGACCAGCCAATTTTTTAAGCAATACTTAAAGTTCGACACTCTAGGTACTTCAACCACATATTGCGGCAATTTATTATAGACGGCAGGGTCCATCACATGTGTTAACTTGTTGGATTTCGCCAATATACGGTCGATACCTACTAACTTTCCGGCATTTAGAGTGTTGTACTTGGAACACATGTTTTTAGTGTTGTCACAGAACAGAATATATACAAGTACAGAAGGCTCACTCCTTTGATGTTCACAAAATACCGCCATTCTAAATTATTACCTTCATTAACAAACGGACCGTACGCGAGCAGCCAACATTGCATTTTATTTCGCCGCGCGAAGGTCGTCGCCAATGAATGGGCCGCGAACTCGCGGCCGCTGACATGTACTTGTAGCGCGGCGATAGAATCGCGGAGTCAGCCACCCCTGGTTTTGTATGCTTCCAAGTTCTCTCTTAGGCAAAGCACGCACTGCCCAGACTATCACACAGTTTATCTACTTGCTGGTCCCATTTTAAGCCGTGATCTGTAGTCGTGGATGCCATCTATAGTCCCGTCTGGCAGAAAACATGAAACTTGGCATGTATATAGCTTATAGGATTATAAGAAAAAAATGAAGTAGAAACACGCCGAGGTGTCAATGTTTCCCCTCCTCCCCACTTTTGTATCCCTGTTTTCAGTTTTTTTTATATTTCCATGAAAACCGTAAAAGCTACAACAATAACGTCTAAGAGAAGTATATTCTCTATAAAATTCTCTACAATACTGTCTTTGGAAGTATATAGCTAGAACTTATAATTTTCAAACTATGCTCATTTTACCTTTGCCATATTTGTGTTTGGTGACCAGTAGGATAAGTAAGGCCCAGCGACTTTGCACTTTTGCCTGTGGCGATGCTGCTTGGCAAAATTGTTCCTTGGGTCAAACTGATCCGATTTATCCCAATAGTCATGAAATCGCACGTGACTACTCCCCACAAAGAGAAGGGGAAGGGGCCGGTTCCCTCGATGAAATCTATGCAACCGACGCCAACGACGAGCGCCAACGCCATCTATCAATGGCTATTTCACGAAATTGATGAACGCTCTAAGGAATAAGGGCTCTTAGTGTAGTGGTTATGCCAGTCGACACTAGATGGCAGCATTAAAAAACACTGGGTTACACTGTGTGACATTTTTTCATTTCAACATTAAGTAAATAGCATTCGTTATAAGTAAATAGTATACGTTAATTCGTCGCTCAGTTTTGCCGTGAAGGACGGACAAATAAATAGACACACACTCACTTTCCCGTTTATAATATTAGTATGGATTAAAATAAACATTAAGTTAATAAAAACAAAATTCAGTATTATGTGTGCTACTTAAAACTTTCCTTGTTAGTATAAAACCCGGAGTTCTTAAAAAAAAATAAGAAAGTAGAATCTTAGAGAAAGAAATAAGCAGGTAAATAAAATCAAATAATCCATACTGATTAAACTGGAAAGTGTGTGTGTGTCTGTTTGTTTGTCCGTCTTTCAAGAGAAGCGGCGGGCAAAAGCTAGTAGAACATAAAAGAAAAAAAGTAAATAAAAATGCAAAAAGATTGCGTGAGCCGAGATTCGAACTCACGACACTCATGGCGCAAACGATTCCACCTAGAAGTCAAACCCGCTAGACCATTTGCACATCGTGAAAAACGGCGAATCTTCTGATTCTAATCACCAAATGCTAGTGCCGAAGTTTCGCGCGATGGATACGCGATGACCTTGAGCCATCGCCGTCGCATCGCGTCGCGTCGCCCGTCGCTCACGCAAGACAGAGCGTTACTCATTGTTCCTGCCGGTGAGTAAGGCAGCCAGAGCTCAACGAGGAAGGACCTACGGAACTAATTAGGACAATAGATTTTCCTTTGAGTCGTCGGCACCCAGGCCCCTTCTAAGTACCTACAGGTTTGTACAAGTTTCTAATGAGTCGGCAACGCACATGTGCCACTCCTTGAGTGGCAGGCTTCCATAGGTTACAGTGACCGCTTTCCATCAGGCAGACCGTATGCCTGTTTCCCACCTACGTGGTACAAAAAAAACTGTCGTCGAATTCACCTTAAACATTAAAAACTAAGTCAAAATCGATTGATTCGTTCGGGAGCTATGATGCCACAGACAGACATGTCAAGCGTCAAACCTTAAATTATTATAAAACACTCCGTCGTTTTTGCGTTGGTGGTTAAAAACAAGAAACTTCCTTCAAAACTATAATAAAACACAACTTTCTATGAAAATTGGTCAAGTGCGAGTCGGATTTCGACATTTCCATACAAACAGGTCATGAGCGCCTGACGAAATGTAATGGCAACGTACATTAAATTTCGTACTTAGATTTCGCGTATATTTCGGAAACGATAAGAGATAGAGCAAAATGGACTTCTGATTTTGGTTGTCGATGGCACAATTTTTTTGTTTTCGTATATATACACCTTTTTTTGGACCTATGTGGGCAATATTATGGTCAGTGAAGTTCTAAACGGTCTTAAGCGCCTCTTTTTTAGTAGGGACTTAAGTCATTTTGGAAAATGATTTTTTTTTTTAACAATTTCTATAACAAACGAAACCGAAATTAATTTCTTTATACCTGTCCAACGCGATTACATTTTAAGACGTTTAGTAACTACTTGCAGCGGCAGTGAGTGAAATTCGTAATCTGAGTTTTTTTCTCTTAAGTCCGACTTACGCTTGACTGTAGATTTCTAATAGGTTTTCCTGTAATCTACAGGTAGAGGGCTATCTTGTGTATTTTTTTGAAAATTTTACGCTAAGTAATTTCGGAGATAAGGGGGGGGAATGGTCATTTTTTGCGTATTTTCTTAAATTACTTCTAAATTACCAAAATAAAAAAAATATACTTCAAATGCTTATAAAATGCTCTTTCATTTGATATGTAACACAATATAGTTTTTTTTAATAACGTTGATTTTTAATTTTCAATGTTACCCCCCAAAAGTGGCCCCTGTGATTAAATTTCATTTAATTAAATTACATGTCCGTCTTTGGGCCACAGGTTTACATATGTGTGCCAAATTTCAAGTAAATCGGTCCAGTACTTTCGGAGAAATCGGCTGTGACAGAGGGACAGACAGACACGCGAGTGATCCTATAAGGGTTCCGTTTTTCCTCTTTGAGGTACGGAACCCTAAAAATAACCAGAATACCGATAATGTAAGATTAACGTCTCCAAACAGGGGCCTATTGCATAACAAGTTACAACTCATATTACAAGCGGTAGTCCCCCTCCAATTCATTTTATAAGAAAGAGAGTTCCAAATACAAGTTGTAAATTATTATGCAATAGGCCCCAGGTCGTGAATTAACGGGATCTGGTTGAGGCCATAACAAACACACGTTAATTACTAATACTACATGTATCGAGAACACAAACTTATTAAGGTAGCTTAAGTATCACATCCAATAATGTGACGAAGCTGCGAAAGTCCCACAATTTTCTTTAGCTTAAAATTAATGAATCACACACACACGCATATTAGTACATCACAATAAATAACTGAATACGTATAATGTAATAAAATAATAAAGCTAGACGTAACAAACACAAGCTAGGCATTAAACTCCGTGTCCATTAATCTGACCGGGTAGTAGCCCAGGGATATCGTTCTGTGACACCCGTAGTTCTACTACGCCGTTTTGCACTGGTTCAGCTACATGTCTCGGCTCTTTGTACTTCACATAAAACACTTCAGGCTTAGAAGTCACCGGCTGGACGGTTTGCGTTTCCGGTTTCTTCACCAAAACATATATAAGAGTTTTGCTCTCTGCAGCTTGTTGGTAAACGATCTGCTGTAGTCGTACTGCACTAGTCAATTTTTGTGACGGCAACTTGATAAAAATGATATTGTACGTCTTCTTAGGTGGTGACGGTGTTACTGGTGCCACATAGTCACTATCGTCCGGTGGTAAATGGAAGTAAATGTGCTTCGTGATGACCGACTGTTGGTCCTGAGTGTTCGTGTAGCTGGGATTATGAAAAGTTTTATCCTGTACATTTGCCTGTAGATTCTGAGCTTCTAAAGAATTACCGTTGCTGATACTTGGAGTGAAGCTGTTCCCATTTTCATTCATAGACTGAACACCGTGATATCCCTGATTGTTATAATTTATTACATGTTGGTTTCGTACAAGTTGATTTCTATATACTTCTGCGTTATAGTGATGCACCGGTGATGGAAGAAACCCATTATGTAACTCGGGCACGTTGTTATAGTACGGTTGCTGTACATTATTGGGCCTCAAAACCGGAGCGCCGTAATTATAGCCCATGTATCCATTTTGCGCCAAAGTGACAGGCAGGATCTGAAAAAGAAGAGCATGTCAAAGAATAGAAACACTTCCCTCATGGCTTTAGATGGGGGGGGAGACTAGTGTTGTTGTCCAGCCTCAGTGATTTCAGCGAAAATTTCACGCCTAGTAATACTTAAACAGATGAGGTATTGAATTAGGGTTTATGTTCGATCAACTAACGAATGCGAATATGAACGGCTAAAGACATTTCCAAATGCGTAGTAGACCTGCTTTTTGACTTATAAACTAAAATAATCATGTTATATAATACTTAAACTACTACACAAAACTAAAATCTAACCCAAATAAATGCTGTGGTTATCTTGACCGCCATGGTGTTCGTCACTTAATGAATCGTCTGCCTCAAGCGACAACTGGGTATATATAAAGACTTTCTCCGTGAATTATGGTAAAATATTATCGGCTGTTCAAAGGTTTTGCATAAAGCATTAGTTTGAAACACGAGTTCACTTCCGTCGTCAATGAGGCAATGGAATATTGATAAGATGCACATTATAACACTTTTAATTTCTCGCGCTTTGTACACATATTCAAAGTCACACGCAGGCCGAACCTGGCCTGGGGGCCGATTTTTGAGTCTCACTGTCACTAAAATACCGATTGAAAATGGTGAATTGCCTATTATTTTCAGTGACAATTTTCTGAATTCGAACGCCGTGAGACTCAAAAATCGGCCCCCTGGCCAGGTTGCACTGGCCGACACGTTAAAAAAAAGGAAAAATAATGTTAATTAATCGCGTTCGACCTGTGTGTCCCTTTAAATAGATGCACATTAGGTACCTCAAATGTCAGAATAAAACGGATACTTATTACTAATGGAAAATGTTATTTTCTAAAAGCATATTAAAATCCTAAACGTTTATTTAAGGCATAATGGAAATGATACCTTTAGTTTCATTTTATACAGTCGATAGAACTCTTATTTTTCTACTCATTAATGTTTAATATGTTGTTGCAGTTACGGAGAAGGAGATTCGTCTTTGGTAAGTACTTAGTCTTAAACCATTAGTTCATTCATTGTCCATTAAGTACCTACCTGAGGGCCGATTTTTGAGTCTCACGCGTTCGAATTCAGAAAATCGTCACTGAAAATAATAGGCACCGTTTTCAACCGGTATTTTAGTGACAGTGAGACTCAAAAATCGGCCCCCAGAACGCAAATCTTAATTTACCCGTTGTAATATGATACCTAATTTTAAATAATTGATGTTTCAGGCACAAAGGTTTCCTCAAAGATTGTCCGAATGGATTGCTAACTGAACAGGTAAATGTAATATTTACGAGTACCTATACACTTGTACATTTTATTAGGCCACAATAGTTATTTGTTATACAATGGTACAATATTGTATTTTAACGTCGAGTTTGGAGACAACAACACACGAGAAGTAAAATACATTTGCATCCGTGTGTAACACAAAACTTTTCCCCTCACTATAGCGAGGAAAGTACAACGCATAAAACGCGTTTATCACTGCTTCCAGTAGTTCTACAGGTAGTAAATCATCTTCATCAATAGATTCACACAGTTGTATCAATTTTAAAGCAAAAATTTGACTATATTCAAAGTCAAATTACTTTATCCCCGGTGGATAAAATACATTTTTACCCGCTGACATTAAATGATAAAACACATGTTTCCCAGCTAGTGAGAGGATTTTTTTTTAAATAGTCTGCATTTCCTGTGAGACCTGCGGCTTAACTAAGATCAGGGGGCCGATTTTTAAATCTCACGGCGTTCGAATTCAGAAAATTGTCACTAAAAATAATAGGCAATTCACCGTTTTCAACCGGTATTTTAGTGACAGTGAGACTCAAAAATCGGCCCCCTGAAATAAGCGCGGGCTGATTACTGAATAAGTACAGAGTTCTTAGAACAAATTAAATTATTCTCATTTGAAAATATTTTAATTTGTATTTTTTAAGTAGTAACACTACTATTATACTATAAACATTAAATAAATGTCATATACAAAGAAAAAGTGACCAAGGCCTCCAAGTGTTCCGAGCTGGAAACGAACCAGCGTACTCCGTTCAAACCGTTTAACGGAGTACGCTGGTTCGTTTCCAGCTCGGAACACTTGGAGGCCTTGGTCACTTTTTCTTTGTATATGACATTTATTTAATGTTTAAAGTACAGAGTTATTTTTATAATTAATTTATTATAAGGGGAAGTGTGACTGGCCTCCACATTTGACCTTTTTACTCACTGTCCCAGGTGTTTTTGCGAGTTCATACTTTTGCTACTTGCTAATCACGATTAGTGCTAAACGTAAGAACTCTCAATAAACATTGATCATTGGTTTAATGTAAACAGGCCAAATTTGAAGGTGAGACACACTTTTCCTTATGACAGACTTACCCGTATTGACTTACTCATAATATATTAATTGTAAAAATAACGACATGCCAGCAGTTAGTCCAAACAATGAAATAATAGGCTTTTATAATAATTATACATATGTACATACATTTAATCACGCCTGTATCCCATAAACGGGTAGGCAGAGCACATGAACTACTAAGTTTCAGTGCCACTCTTGGCAAAAAGGAGTTGAAAGAAATCCAAATTGTGACATAATAATTAAAAATTATAACAGTACATAATTATTTGTTGTGTATAATATTTATAACGTTACTTAATAATGTCTGTGTTTCAGGGCTTCATCAAGATCTATAAGCAGTTCTTCCCTCAAGGTGACCCAAGCAAATTTGCCTCTTTGGTATTCAGAGTGTTCGACGAAAACAATGTAAGTTATATTGCTAGAATAAAGTAAATTTATTGAATAAACTGAATTGTGGTACAAGGGTACTTACCTAATAGTAATTTGTTATACAAGGGTGCAAAGTTGTATTTTAACGCTGAGTGTGGAATTGAAAAACGAGCAAGTGAAAGGATTCTACAGTTGAACCACGAGCGAAGCGAGTGTAACACAAACCTTTTCCCTCACTATAGCGAGGAAAGTACAACGCAAAAAATCGTTTATCCGTCCACAGGTGGTAAATCATCTTCAGGCGTCATCCATATATTACGTCACAGTGTAGGGGGGGGGGGCGTCATACTAAATGTGACAATCCCTGTTAAAGGGATACAAAAAAGCGTGACATAGGAGGGGGGAGGGGTCCAAAAACCTGAAATTTGGTGTGACGTAATATGTGGATGATCCCTCATCACTAGATTCACCCACTCTCATAAATTTTAAAGCAGAAAATTTGACTATATTCGAGGTCAAATGACTTTATCCACTAGTGGATAAATGCTTTTTTACACGCTGGTTAGGGATGTTACGAATATTTGCATTCGCATTCGCATATGCGAATGATTCGCATTCTTTTAAACATTTGCATTGACATTCGCATTCGCTTCAAACGATGCGAATGTTTTGCGAATGCGAATGTGTGCAAGTCGCAGCTTGTTCCTCGCCCGCGCCGGCCGCTCCAATTGCTACTTGTCGACGTGTTGTCGACTGTCGACTCGCGCATGCGCAGATAGGTCAAATTCGTACGGCGTGAAGTTCGTACTCGGCATTTTGACCAATAGTAAGTATTTTAATTTTTTTACCTAGCGGGTTGTTGGTGATTGCTTGGTTTTTATTTTGGTTTTTTATGAAATTCAGCGATATTCGCATTCGCATTCGCGAATGTGACACATGCGACATTCGTGACATCCCTAACGCTGGTATTAAAGGATAAAACACGTGTTTCCGAGCTAGTGAGGGGGAAAATATCATATTTACAGCGAGGGCGTAAATTGAATCCTAAACGAAGCCAAGGATTGTATAATTGAATCCTGAGCGGCGAAGCGAGGGATTATAAAATATAATCCAGAGCGTAGTGAGGGATTAAAGTGTCCAAGGTGTAAATAATTTTGCTAGCATGTGACACATAAGTATACTGCTTTTCACATCACCTAAGTAAGAGGAAATCCCAGAATATGAATTATCACTATTGTAAAAATATTACGCACTTAAACAAAACAATTTATAAATTATACTATGTGCGAACTCTTTTCAGTACGTTAATATTTTATACTAGCAACTTTGCACCCATTTTAACAAGAAGGAAAATACCTTTTCCGAATAGGTGATATGAATAAGATGTTTTAATTCTTAAGGCCCATTTAGATGGTACGAGAACTCGCATACGAGTTTTATTACATTGCGGTATTTGATCGCTGTGCAAAATTGTATGTAACCTCAACAGCCCGCAATGTAACTAAAATCGCATGCGAGTTCGCACGCCGTCTAAATCAGGCTTTAAGGTTCATAAATTTGACGTTCACTTATTTTTATCAGGCAATTTATAACGTAGGAACATTATTAAATGTTATTATAAACGCCTTTAACTTCGGGATATATTTACTACGGGGCGGGAAATTGCGTACGTTCTAACAATAGATATTAAATAAATGAAACCCAGTAGACCACGCACCGCTGCCGTTCTGTTGGTTTGTGGAAGAACAGCGTCAACCTAAATACCTAAACTAAACAAAACATAACCATCGCGTTTCGATTTTTAGTTCATAGGCGATGAATTATCGCCGGATAATTAATAACGTACATAAGTGACAATTTACATATAGGCCAATGCTATAATAAAACACGGTCACTAATTAGTTACATAACTATTACCCTAAACTTGTTTGATCAAGTTAGAAAGTTATCAGATAGGCTTAAAGATCTATTTTAAATTTAAATTACGCGCCGGGGTCGATTTTTGAGTATTTTCCATTCGATTTCGTGAATTTCGTTCAATAATATCTCCACTACTAACGATTTAAATTCTTCTAAGAGTCGAAAACGAGTGGTCATTACCACTGGATTAACTAGTACTCCTGTTTCAAAAAATACCATTTTGTCGTTTTCCACAGACTTTCGAACGGCGAATTCGTGCGTTCGAAATTCATAAATCGGTCCGGCCTGATTTTAGTTTGCCGTAACTTGTGACTCTTGTGAGTTATGAAATAGAACCAGTTTTTATTCAGAAAAAGACTCCAAACATCATCAATCTCACCATTGACCAAAATATTACACGGCCAGAATGTGTTTCACTTATTAACCTTTTGGCCGCCGGACCCTGTCCGTTAACTTTCGAAAAGAAATATACGAATTTAAACCGCTGGCTTAAATCGCAATTTTTACCAATTTTAGTTAAAATCGCTGTCAATAGAAATTGTCAACAATGTAACGAACTATACATATATATAAAATACTAATATTTTAGCACAATTTTATTATTTTAAAGGTTGAGGATCATAATGTGAGATGAATTGATTAATTAACACATGGATTTAGCCAGTATCTGATGAGTTATAATGGAAATTAAAGACATTTTGACTACAAGGTTTGTTTACATTGTTCACAAATTCTATTGACGGCGATTAGCCATGTTTCATGAAAATCGGTTTACTATGTCGCGGTCGGGGGTTTTTTCAATTTTTTTTTCCAAATTATTATTTTTAATTTTGTGGTTAGGTTATTTGGTGATTTAACTAATTTATATTAGCTTTTATATTTATATAAAGTCTTACCAAGGATTATTTATTTATAGGATTTACATACTTCATATTAAGAATCGTATCACGACTTTTTCGCGCCACCTATTAAATACTGTCATAACTACACTGATGATGCCTACATTTTTAACCGCCGCCTCAAATTTCTCAAGGAAGGAAGGTTAGTTCGTCTGTATGTTTTTATTTTATTTTTTTATGTTTGTTCCACGATATCTCCGTCGTTACTAGACCGATTTTGATTTTTTTTTTTATTGAATGTATATGCATACAGATTGGTTCCATTTTTCTCAGAACCCAGTTCTGATGATGGGATCCTGAAGAAATCGAGGGAACTCCTCAAATCTGAAAGGCACACGTATGGTGATTTTTGTGTTTTTTAAGGAACAACATGCATTTACGCACGGAACAGTGACATTTGGTGCAGTGGAACTGCTGATGATGGTCAGAACGGAACTCCTCAAATCTGAACGGCACGTTTATAGTGACTTTGGTATTTTTATAAGAACAGCATGCACTTACGTCCAGTACAGTGACATTTGGTGCAGTGGAACTGCTGATGATGGTCAGAACCGAACTCCTCAAATCTGAACGGCACGCTTATAGTGACTTTGGTATTTTTATAAGAACATCATGCACTTACGTCCAGAACAGTGACATTTGGTGCAGTGGAACTGCTGATGAAGATCAGAACGGAACTCCTTAAATCTGAACGGCACACTTATAGTGACTTTGGTATTTTTATAAGAATAGCATGCATTTAAGTTCAGAACAGTGACATTGATTTAGTTATGTTTGTTAAGAATATTGAGTTTTCAAGTCAAATTTTGTCAAGCTTCGATTTCTAATAAATCGGATTTATGAGGGATTGAGGAAACTCCTCAAACCTTAACGGTATGCGTATATTTATTTGTGTTGCCATCAAATAATTAAAGCATTAAAAGCAGTTTTAAAAAATACCTACACATTTCTACATAATCCAATATTCGCAAGTAGCTTTCACGTGGGGGCCGATTTTGAGTCTCACGGCGTTCGAATTCAGAAAATTGTCACTGAAAATAATAGGCAATTCACCGTTTTCAACCGGTATTTTAGTGAAAGTGAGATTCCAAAATCGGCCCCCAGAACCCCAAAGGCGGCGGTTTTTTTTCTTAAAAATTATTTTTTTTCAACATGTGTATTTACGTGATATCATGTTTTCAAAATAAAGAAATACTTATATCATTTGTTCTTACAAAAAATAAAAACATGCAAAATATTTGGGGAAAATATGATTTTGGCCACTTCCAGGCTGCGAACAGCACCATCTAGTTTTAACCCTTAAAATGCATGGTGATGTACCTATATATATATGCATCATATATTTGATGGCCCGTGGCTCGATATGTAGCTATCCAAAATCACATTTATTGCTTAATTATTATTCATTATTTATTACTATTAAATAAACAATTAAATAAATTCAATAATATAATGATTTAGTATTTATTATTTAAGGATTAAGATGAAATGGCGGAAAAGTGTAAAAAAACAGGATGATGGCGATTTTTAGTATGTGATTTAGGCTGATTTTATCGAAGTTAGTAATTAGTTTATGTTTAAACATTTTATCATCGGGGTTTCATAAGTAGTGTACCTTTTTAATAGTAGTCATTTTTTAAAATAAAACTTACCAATAACGATATATTTATATAAATAAGATTTGGCCTATTTAACTTCTAACACTGATTTAGTATCAAGAATCGATCTTAAATATTTTTTTTATTTTTTCCTAGGGTCAGTAAACCATTGTCTATCACATATATTCATATCTCGTTAAAAGAAATATTCATGCATTTAAAGGTTAAGCCTAAAAGGCCCATACATTTCAGGGGTACGCTTTTTTGTATTGGGCTTTGCCACTCTATAGTGAGGGGAAAAGTTTTGTGTTACACTCGGGTGCAAATGTATTTTACTTCTCGTGTGTTAAAAAACTCGCAAGTATTAAATCGTTCTTGGTTAAAGTAAATTTTATCACTAGCGGTTTTGGTTACTGTGCGACTTTATCAACGTGTTAGAAATATTAGAATTATTATTATTATTTTATATATATGGATTCAATTTTTATATGTATTTTTTACAGGATGGATCAATCGAGTTTGAGGAATTTATAAGAGCGTTATCAGTCACGTCACGGGGAAATCTAGATGAAAAATTACATTGTAAGTATAGTACATTACGTCAGACGCCGGGAAAGAAGGGCTTACACGGTGAGTAGGTATATACGGATAGTGATACGAAGCCTGTAAGCCCTTTTCACGGCGAGGAATGTATAAAAAAACTTGCAATGAAATAGGCTAAAAAACTGACCTTGAAACCCTTCCATTTTAAGAAATTTTCATACGCCGTCATCTATCTTACTTTGGGTTTCGGGGGCAATAAGTTTATCATGTCTACTTCTGCCTCCGCTCGCAATTCCGGAGGCATAGATATCTACACTTTAAATCCACATCCGCATCACTTTTGTCCGAACTCTTGAAAAAGCTCTTGATAAAGTATTTGATGATGTGACTGGGCACGGTAAAACGTCCCACTTTGTCAATTGCTTTAAAGCTGCTTTGTCAGTTAATTCATATAAAGATACAAGTAAATCTCGCTTTAATGGTTAATTTTAATTTCCGCGCATATTATTTATTCTGTGGCGTTGTGTCAGAATTTGACGTCTAGAAACAAATGACTCGAGCATTGCTGGCTTAGGTGGGGAAATTACTGTGATATACATACTACGTAGTACTTCGCGACCTAATTTGAAGTACGTTGTAATGACAACATTTCATTGCAAGTTTGAGAAAATTTAATTCTCTACCTATTTATTTTATTACACTTATTCACTACCATAGTTAGTTTTGAACTATTTAAACATTGGCATACTTAATCAAGAAGTATGCTTCTTGATTAATATGCCAATGCACGTAACACAATGCCAAGAATTACTATGTATAATATGTACCTACCCAAAGAACATGCTTACATTTATATTTTAATTTCCAGGGGCCTTCCGTCTATACGACGTCGACAACGACGGATACATTACTCGAGACGAAATGTATAATATAGTCGACGCGATATATCAGATGGTGGTACGTTTGCAATGTTTGTTATAACTAAATAGATACTAGCTTGGTTTCTGTAGGTATTTATTAAAACCTTAATAGTTCTACATAGGCTAATAGTAATTAAAGAATCCCAATTTCAACCAAAAATCAATGGGAAAATAAGATTAAATAAAACCTTTTCTAACGGATATATGAATATCCGTGAGGCTACCATGAAAATAATGTACTTAATGATTACATTTGCAGGGACAGACGCCTCAGCCGGAGGATGAGAACACGCCACAAAAACGCGTGGACAAGATCTTCGACCAGATGGACAAGAACCACGACGACCGGCTGACGCTTGAGGAGTTCCGCGAGGGCAGCAAGGCGGACCCGCGCATCGTGCAGGCGCTGTCGCTGGGCGGCGATTAATCCACGGTCATCCTCTCGCCGGACTTCACATTTACTTAGAGCTACCGACTAGACACCGCCGTGTCCGCGAGGGTACCTACCTTCGCCTTTCCAATTCCACTTTCCCGGTACCACCTCTTACAGTAGGTACAACCACCCAATATATACCTGTATTATTTATTTAATTGATAAATTATGAGACCGCAACCGATTACAAATGTCCTACATTGTTAAACCCCATAACATACGGCGGATGTTCACTAGAATAGTATTTGCCAATATGAACGACGGGCAAAAAGCGAGGCGTTAATTTGAATTACCTTTCAGTTTGAAGTGTGATATCGATAATTAACTTACTTAAATTGTATTCTGCTCAACATTAGGTATAAATAAATCTAAAAAAAGTGCATTGGACACTTAGCAGAATAATAACAACATTGTAATGTATTAAAAATAATAATATGTGAGATTAATATTTTGATATAATTTATTACTGAAAAAGGTTTGTAGTGTGATGTTAGGTACCGTGTGCAAGCGGTCGTAGCTTGCGTCGCCTGCAACTTTCCATTTTCTATTTTAAAACTACTAGCCGAGCACTGTTTCCGTTCAGGGGGCCGATTTTTGAGTCTCACTGTCACTAAAATACCGGTTGAAAACGGTGAATTGCCTATTATTTTCAGTGACAATTTTCTGAATTCGAACGCCGTGAGACTTAAAAATCGGCCCCCAGGTTTTAATTCAGTTCATCACGTAAATCTATATGGAGAAACAGTTACTCATTTATTATAAGTATTATATTCAACAGTTAAATCTAAACATGAAAACCTCGACATTTAATTCGTGTTGGCAAATTACAAGCTCTTAAAAAGTAAATGTGCAATTATCGAAAAGTTTGTACATTTGGATCACGTCTCCGATTTTGATAAAAATTGGTAGGCTGATAGAGTCCATGATGCTGAGCAAGATCCACTAGGTTTCCCAAAATGTCCTAGGTACTTTTTTGTTACCAGATTTCTATACATTTTCGGTAACACAAAAGGAAAGTTTCATACAATCAACCCCTAGGTTGATTGTATGAAACTTTCCTTTTGTGTTACCGACTTTTGTGTTACATTTTGGGAAAATTAGTGGATCTTGCTCAGCATCATGGACTCTATCAGCCTACCAATTTTTATCCAAATCGGAGACTTGATCCAAATGTACAAACTTAACGGGAATTGCACAAATGTTGATTTCATTATTTTTACCGTTTCGCCTGTACTGTCATGACAGCGAAGTATTGAAATAGTTAGTATATTTACTTAGCGCCGTTTTTGCACCTGAGTTACCACTTGTACCCGCTTTATCCGTGCGAGAGCGATGAAGGAAGGCTTATCAGCCGACATTTTATTCCAAGGTTCTGCAAATAATTTATGTGTAGACTACCTATGTACTTTATAAGTCAATATTTCTATTACATGTATTCTTTACTTATTAGATACATAACTTTGATCTCATTGTAGGTATATTTATGTGTTTGGTGTCTGTGGCCACATGAGACCATATTATGAAGTACAAGATTCAGTAGAGCCGCCGATCCGTTCGACGACGATCGACGTTTGAGAGCGGATAGCGTGCCGTGGATGGTCTACGAGTACTCAAAGCTGAGCTCACGCTTGCTCCAGCCTCCCTTGGGTCGAATGGGTTTATCCCTTATAGCTAATTTCTCGGGTTGCGATTCAAACTATTGTATTAGCACAAGAATATTAAGTATAGAATATCTCGTCGCATCGTCAACCTCGGGTTTAGGCCCGAAATGTGGCCTTGAACGACGTTTACTTCTTAATTGAATTTTCTTGGTATAGCAGTGTTAACACATGGCAAAATCCCTAAGAAACATCGTAGAGTCACTTATTATCTCTACAACTACAGCATTAAAAATAAAAAAAAGGTAATTTAATGATTTCGACACTAAAAGTTACAAGTTTACTGTTATTGTTGATCAATAATTGTTAGGTTTTTAAGAGTTGCGCCCCATTAACGTTACATTTGCATTGGGACAATGTAAGATTTTTGGCACATATATATTACGCGTTTTTGGGTTTTTACAGCCCCATTATATATTAAAGTTACCGAATAATAAGTAAAAAAAAGCGTGGCGAGGCCACAATTAGAGATGATTTTTTAACAGTTTTTGCACGTGTACAATATTGAAACAGTTCGTAAAAAATAAAATACGTGTAAAATTTGTGAACTTATGATGAGTACTTTAAAGTTTAAATATAAGCGGCAAGTGATGATAAACAACACTTCGTTGTTATAAAATCGAAAGCAATTTGTTAGTGATAAAGGCGTAGGTACTTACCATCCGAATGTGAGGTGAGTGCGTAATGTAATGTAATGTAATGTAAGGTAGAGAATAACGAGTGAGACGAGCCCTGTGCTTGTGACGTCATTGTGCCTCCATGAGTTGCAGTGCAGCATTCAGACCCACTACCAACATATTACTCATTTGTTTCACTTACCATAACTGCAGCTAGATTATATGCCTGGCATCGATCACCCACACTGCTCACTACAACTGACTCCCATCATCGATGAATGCGTAGATTAAGCAGGCGTCTCTTTAGTTCCGAACGAGAGAATTTCTAGAATTATAAAATAGGAACTAAAACGTTTAGGTGCATACGTGCTAAGACATTTAACCATAAGAAATACATCCGAACTTACTATAATTTATTTTATCCGCTGATATTATGTTTCGTGCTACGTTCATATCAAAAATCATGTTACTGTTACTGGTATAAAGCTATTAGGGCTCGCGTTCACTCACTAGTAAAGTATAAACATACAAACAGACAAATAAGTGCATATTAGTAATGTACCTTCTTTGTTCATTAAAGTTTAAACTTATGAATGTATTAGAGTCGTAGTGGTATGAAGTAGATTGTGTACTTACCTTTCAACTAGCACGTTTCTGCACCGCGGCCAGCCTCGCGCGGCCCTTGCAGCACTCACTGTTCTAACATCTTTGCCAAATATAGTCTACGTACAAATAATTCTTTGAATACTTACCTACTACTTGTTGACATCTCTCCATCCTTTTCGGCGAAATCTGAATGCATATTTTTTGGAGGACTTTTGGATATTTCCGTTAGCGACTCTCACTGTAACTTAGTATCGATGTAAGTATCTATATCTTAAGGTAATCTACTCATCTGCAGCTTTATACGATAACAATGTTATCTTTCGCTTGTAAAATTCTCTTATGATATTTATACTAATCTATAAAAATTAGCCTTAAGATTGGGTGATACCTGTGCAGTGACCTGGCGTCAACTTAAATACTTATTACCTACTACCTAGGCCATTTACAAAGTAACAAACTGTTTGTGATTAAAGCTATGTGATATTTTTTTTGTATACGTACATTATGTTATTCTTATTATATTACCTACGTTATTTGAACCAGTAACCAAAATAAATGTTGTTTGTAAATCAGTTCAGAAAAAATACATGATAAAATAGCAATGAAATAAATAAGCCGCTTTAGAATTAATTTTCCATTAAAATCATAAATACTTATTCATATGAATAGGACACAAGTGCCTGAAAGAAATACCCTAATAATTTTCTGATTGTAGGTAATTAATGCTACTTGTTCTATTTAATCGCATGACTCATTTCATTTCATTTGAACCATCTCAAACACACCATATTTAATGTTGCGATTAAAAAATAATCTGATGGTCACTGCACTTACAAACCCGGCTAGAATAAACATTCTCATTTCTATATTGCATCTTCCGAATTTTCGGAGTTTCCAAATAATCATACTTGTACTTGCTTCGGACTGTGAGTCAATTTATGTCATTAGACAATTTTTATAGGCGTAAAGAAGTTAACGAACTAGAGTAGGAAAATTGTTGCGGGCTGTGCATTTCGATTAAGATAAAAGTAGCCTACGACATAAATGTTAACAGTGATCTTTGGAGACCTTTAACACGTGAGGCGACGCCGATCTGCTTCCTTATTGTGTCTGCCTGAAGTTACATTTTGAATTGGGAATTTTGTTTCAGTAGACTACTTATCTCAATCTTCTTGTTTAGAATAAAACGATGTAGGTACTTAAACAATATTGAAGTAAACTTAAACACTACAGTACTAAACCAATTTATTTGCATTCTGAATATTTAGCAGTCTCCTGGTAGTCGTGGTACTTAGGTACCAACGATAAAGAATAAGGACATGTATTATAAACTGAAATAGATACCATACACTAAAGAAAAAGCTTTTTCTTTGCGCTTTTTCTTTAGTGTATGGTATCTATTTCGTTTATAATTTATATATAGTAGTGTTACTACTTAAAAAAACAAATCAAAAAATATTTAATAAAATAATTTGATTTGTTCCCTACATCGAAGGACATGTATTGTTAAAACTTTTACGCATCATTAGAGTTATCATTTAATATTCCGAAAATGATTTAATAAAAAACGTACTGAACCAAGTAGGAACGGTCCGAATTGAAAAACTTTCGCAGCACGTTCCGGACGGTAACACAAGTAACACAACGTTCAACATACAGTCTGAATTAGGTAGGCCGGTGGTCCGGATCCGGACCACAGTTCGCAGTTTGGTGACCCCTGAGCTGGATAATATCGTACCTGCGACAGACAGACCGTGCGGTTGTTCGGTTATTACTTCGTATATTTTTTGTATATGATACCGATTATGATAACGAACTCCATTTTTCGGGAAGAATCATCGCCATAATATCTGTAGGTATTGTGTGGTGTCCCAACACGATAGCAATCTGGCCGCTGAGTTAAGTGCAGTTTCATTGCATATTATACATAGTTATCAAAAATGTATGTACTTAACCATAAAGCAATATCTCGGAAGACTTGTATTGACCGGGATATAAACCGTGATTAAATCATTTATTGGTTTCCCGTGATCTTGATGCATGCAACTGCGTCGAAATATCGGGTCCTCAATAAAAATCAAAAAAGTAAATAAATAATAATAAATAAATATTAAAGGACATTCTTACACAGATTGAATGAGACCCACGGTAAGCTCAAGAAGGCTTGTGTTGTGGGTACTCAGACAACGATATATATAATATGTAAATACTTATATACATAGAAAACATCCATGACTCAGGAACAAATATCTGTGCTTATCACACAAATAAATGCCCTTACCGGGATTCGAACCCGGGACCGCGGCGCAGCAGGCAGGGTTACTACCGACTGCGCCAGACCGGTCGTCAAAATCAAAAAAGTAATCACGGTTTATATCCCGGTCAATATAAGTCTTATAAAACTAACCGTGAATCATTTAAAACACTTGATGTCTCTCGAACATTGCACCATAAATCGCCTGAAATAGAAGACTCTAAGGCCAGTAGTATGTAACCATAGAATCGTGGACCTAACACTAAGAAACTTAAAATGTACTACATATGTGAACTTTTTTGCTAACCTAACAACAATTTGATGAAATGAATCTGTCTTGTTGATGCCTGACCAGAAATATATGGCTACGCGCCATGTTGCGGAATTTCATTAGAACTATTTTCTCCATACTACCACAGTATAATAAAGAGTACTATCGTACAGTATGGCCACTCCCGCTCCCCGCTGAAAGTACCCCCCACCCTCTCGGTTACCTCACAGTTACCACCTGTCAAAAATGCGAACTATCGACCTGTCACATTTCACTCATACAAGCTTATTAGTACGCGTTGACCTACACCACAGTATAATAAAGAGTACTATCGTACAGTATGGCCACTCCCGCTCCCCGCTGAAAGTACCCCCCACCCTCTCGGTTACCTCACAGTTACCACCTGTCAAAAATGCAAACTATCGACCTGTCACATTTCACTCATACAAGCTTAGTACGCGTTGACCTACACCACAGTATAATAAAGAGTACTATCGTACAGTATGGCCACTCCCGCTCCCCGCTGAAAGTACCCCCACCCTCTCGGTTACCTCACAGTTACCACCTGTCAAAAATGCGAACTATCGACCTGTCACATTTCACTCATACAAGCTTAGTACGCGTTGACCTACACCACAGTATAATAAAGAGTACTATCGTACAGTATGGCCACTCCCGCTCCCCGCTGAAAGTACCCCCCACCCTCTCGGTTACCTCACAGTTACCACCTGTCAAAAATGCGAACTATCGACCTGTCACATTTCACTCATACAAGCTTAGTACGCGTTGACCTACACCACAGTATAATAAAGAGTACTATCGTACAGTATGGCCACTCCCGCTCCCCGCTGAAAGTACCCCCCACCCTCTCGGTTACCTCACAGTTACCACCTGTCAAAAATGCGAACTATCGACCTGTCACATTTCACTCATACAAGCTTAGTACGCGTTGACCTACACCACAGTATAATAAAGAGTACTATCGTACAGTATGGCCACTCCCGCTCCCCGCTGAAAGTTCCTCCCACCCCCTCTCGGTTACCTCACAGTTACCGCCTGTCAAAAACACGAACAGTCGACCTGTCATATGTCACTCATACAAGCATGGTACGCGTTCACCTACACGAGCTTAGACTGTGTGCTAGGAACACGCCTCTTTCATATACATATTTGATCGCCAGTGTCCGAGGTGTGATATTACTTAAACTGAACTGTCACCCCAGTCACCCCATACATAAGAATTACAGTGCCCTCCTGACAATAGTCATAACTATTTCTGGTCAAGCTTTACCGTTATACCTAGTCATAGTAAGTTTGTTCTAGGTATGATAATGGTTTATTTGGTATGATAAGGAATTATTTGTAGCTTTTATCAGTAATAAACAGATCACATTATAACCTTATAACATGTTCGTCGTCGGTTATCTACCTTTAAACCTAAATAGTTATTTGATTAAGCTAAGCTTCTTTTTTGCATCAATGTTATTAAGTCTCTGATGTTACGACACCACGTTTATAATTCCTGCTTTATGGCAATTTATTCTGAAATTTAAGTATTTTGACACAATCCCGTTAATGTGGTCTACGAAACCAAAGTACCTAATCCATCTTCTTTGTTTAAAAGAGGGCGTCTTACAATAAAAGACGGTTTTATGCTATGATTACTAGACTATACCGTCAACATATTAAAAAAAATGTCAGTTAAAATATAAGAAGCTAGAGAGGGCTCAGAAATGTTGTTACCTAAAGTTTCGTTTCTTCGGAGATAAGGGGGGGGGGGGGGGGGTATTTTTTGTTTGCCTCCTCTGCGTAGTTTTATTTCACTTTTCGTATTTCGTGGTATGTACCTAAATGCTTACATATTCGAAGTTCGATAGTCGATCCACATGAATAGGTACGGTACATACAGGAATTCAATTAAAGAAACACTTTCTATGTTTACCATGTCTACTGTTGTCATTGTTTATTTTCATATTTCTAAACTGTAGCTAAGAGTTTTACCTAGTATCTCTTGCTTACCAGATGCCCGTGGGTATATAACCTATTTATGTACTTACAGTAGAACCCGGATAAAACGATCACGTTTAATACGATTTCCCGCATATTACGCCCGTCCCTACAATTTGAGACTTGTTTTCAGACATTTTTTCACGGTTAATACGACTCGCGTCCCCGCTTAATACACCATCTAAAACCACCCACCCCCACCCACCCACCTTGCTTTACAACTTTATTTATGCGGGTGACAAAAATCGGAACTAATTGTACTGTACTAATTACGCGATTTTGGCGACACCGCCACCCGTAAAGATGAATTTCTAATTTGTCGTCCTAACTCAGCGGTTCGTACCTACCTACATACACTTCGCTCATTATCACTGCTGCGGTGTTGAGCGTCGGTGTTGAGACTGTTGAGTTTCTGAATTCTTTGTCCCATCTTTGGTTCAGTGATGTCAAAAATAAGAAGAAAAGCATTATCGCTTCAAGAAAAAGTAACCATATTAAAAGTTTACGATGAAACACATTTTTTTCACGTTTAATACGATTTCCCGTATAATACGCTTTTTTGGCTGGGTCCCCTCAGAATCGTATTAAGCGGGTTCTACTGTATTTTAACTTCTTGTGGAAAAAGGCGTAACTTCCACTGGATCGTCCAACAAATTTTTATCGTTTAGATAGCGATATTATGTTTTTTGTTATATTAGGGAGAATTGACTCCACAGTCAAACTGTATAAATAGATTTGTGGAGCTATATGTTTAAAAACTGTAATTGTACCCCACATGTATATTCAATAAATAAATTTAAATAAAATGCTGTTTTTGAAATAGGAACGGTAGACATTGGGAATCTAACAGCAAGGACGTATAATACGGGACAGACAAAGCCCATACAAAAAAGCGTACCTCTGAAATGTATGGGCTTTGTCAATCCCGTATTAAAACGTTCTTGCTTATAAATAGACATGACATGACGATGATGCTGACATCATGGACCGACTTTTTTAATTACTTATATGTTGTTTGTTGTATGTGCAGTACCTGCTTCAAAAATAATTGTATAATAAGGAATTGGTGGTTGAGTTAATGCGACACATTTAATATTACGAATTATCTCTCTTATCTGTTCCTTTTCTCTTCAACCATTTCCGTGAGAGTTCCCCTTCTATATAAATTACCCCGTCATGTACAGTAGGTAGATTTACAATGTTCAATTTAATTATCTTTATTGTGTCAGTTTACCTACTTAGCTTGAATCAATACAATTAAGCACAATCACACATTTGTTAATTAATTGTAGGTCCCTGCTTGCCTATCCGTTGCTGTTAAGTTCGGTGCAAAGCACTAAAAATATATTTTCTAAAGAAACCTACTTTATAACTATCTTTACGTGTATATAAATAGTGATTATCTTCTTAATTATTATTCGCCTACTATTATTAGACTATTACGGAAATATTCACTTTTAATATCAATGATTGGTAAATAAATAAACCATATTAAAAACGTACCTATTTGTTTTTCATTTTAGCATTTCTCCCGAACCCGAAACCATAATGGGGTAGGTACTAGGTACTGGCGTACTAGCTAAAATTATTTCTGCATTTTATGAGTAATCTTTTACATGTGTTATTTCTCACCTCCCGCGAAATTCGGCATACTTTTTAACCGCCGCACCCAAATCTCAAGGAAGGTGGTTCTCAATTCGTCTGTATTTTTTTTATGTTTGTTCCACGATATCTCCGTCGTTACTGGACCGATATTGAAAAAAATGTTTAATATGCACACAGATTGGTCCCAGTTCTGATGATGGGATCCTGGAGAAATCGAGGGAACTCCTCAAATCTAAAAGGCATACATATGGTGATTTTTGTGTTTTTATAAGAACAGCATGCATTTACGTACGGAACATCAGTGACATTTGGTGCAGCGGAACTGCTGATGATGGTCAGGACGGAACTCCTCAAATCTGAACGGCACACTTATAATGACTTTGGTATTTTTATAAGAACAGCTTGTGTTTACTTTCAGAACAGTGACATTAGATGCAGTGGAACTTCTGATGATGGTCAAAACGGAACTCTTCAAATCTGAACGGCACACTTATAGTGACTTTGGTATTTTTTAGGAACATTTTGTTAGGAGATTTGTTCTCTTTGTAATGCTTACATATTGAGTTTTCAAATTTTGTCAAGCTCGATTTCTTATAACCAGATATCGAATTCATGAAGAATTGAGGAAACTCTTCAAACCATAACGGTGTACGTAATTACGTATATTCATCATTTGTGTTTCCATCAAATAATCAAAGATTTACATGAAAAGCAGTTTTAGAAAATACCTACACATTTCTACATAAATATAAAAATACTGGGGGACACCTTACAAAGATCAACCTAGCCCCAAACTAAGCAAAGCTTGTACTATGGGAGCTAAGCGACGATATACATACTTATATAGATAAATACATACTTATATACATAAAAAACATCCATGACTCAGGAACTAAAATATCTGTGTTCATCACACAAATAAATGCCCTTACCGGGATTCGAACCCGGGACCGCGGCTTAGCAGGCAGGGTCACTACCAACCACGCCAGAACGGTCGCCAACACAATCCAACATTCGGAAGTACCTTTCACCAGAACCCCAAAAGCGGTGGGTTTTTTTTCTTAAAAATTATTTGTAAGCAAGTGCAACATTAAGGCGTCTCCAGTCTATTTCATTCGAGCTTTTTATGGTTAATTTTTAATTTCGTTCCGGGTTTAGGATATTGAAACTTAAAACAACTTTTGAAGATAATCAAAACAATAAATTTGTACCTACATTTTTTCCAATAAGAATTACGAATAACGCCAATTTGATTGTTATTTCTCGTAGTTAAAACTGTAATTTGTATCACATTACTATTTTAAATATCTTTCAAAGTTGTTATAATATCCTAAAACCACAACGAAATCAAAAATCAACCACATAAAATACGGTTAAAAAAAAGAAAAAAACTTGTCTGTTCGAAGCAGCAGCGGCAATATTATGATACAAGTGTGCTAGGCTGGCCAAATACACACGAGGCGATATCGCGCGAAAGAAGTGAGCGCGCATAAGAGAGCCAATCTATGACGATTACAGATATGACAGCATATTTTGTGAATATTTTCATGATTTTATAACTGCGATTATTTCGATGTACCTATTGGAAAAGAAAAGCCATAAGTCACTAAAATGTATTAAATACTTTAATAAATAATAATAATCAACCAGGTAATTTTTCTAGCTACTTATTTATACATATATTTCAATACTTTAAGTGAATAATGTGATGATAATTTGATAAATGTATCCGCCAATAAAATTCTCTGTCTCTCTCTGAATCTCTCTGCAATGCTTAATTTACAGTCATGCAATTTACTTTCGCCGAAATTTTTCTCATTAGTCCTGTTGAATCTACAGTATCTATGCAGTTACATACCTGAAATCTACGACGATCAGTCTGCCGAAAATCGAATGTAATAATTTACTAATTATTTAGGTCAAATTCTAGCGGACTAATGAGTGAAATGAAAGAAACGCTTTTAAAAAAGAGGAAAGGTGGTTCTCTAATGATAATAATAGGGGATGGAGAATATCAGATCTAAAAGGGTTTAAGCGGGGCATTGCCTCAGGAACTCGGAGTCGAAGTAGAGGACTGTGACGGTGATGTCGTCGCGGAACATGCGGCTCACGTCGGGCGCCAGGCTCAGCAGGTGCGCCAGCCGCGAGTGATCCACGCCGTACTCCGTGCCCCCGATGGCGTGCCGTATCAAGTGCGTCGCGGCATTCCGATCTTTAGGCTTGCTCTTCAAACTTTGCTTTCTGTGAACCAGCAGCTCGTTTATATCTCCTAATTGTATATTCTTGCGCGGCAACTTAAGCGGATTGAAAAATACTTTTCCTTTCATGTGTTCGCCGACTAGCTTCACCGCCTGCAAGGGAGTCATCATATCCCACAAACCATCTGATGCTATAATCAAGAATTTGTCTTTAGGTGTCAGTCTGTGATAATATATATCGGGCTTGGCCGTTAAGTAAGGAGGAGTATGGTAGTAGGCGGGTATTGCCCTCTCTCCGTATAAAGGGACCGCTAGTGCGGTGAGCGTTTCGACTGACCATTTGTACCTGCAGTCTCCCATGCTACGAAGGGGAGCCAGCTCGCCTAAAAGTCTATCTCTCCTGATTACGGTTTTTTTCTCGTCCTCTGGATGTTCGCTCCAAATCCTTTTTAATTCATCAAAATTTTCAGAATTGTGTTCCTTTGTAATTTTTTTAGCTACCCACTCATCATCCTCGGTCTTGGTCCCTATTACTGCGTTGCAATCTCCAACATTAGCTACGTGCAAATGAGGGCCATTTACATGAGATACGCATGTAACAGCTCCTGATAAAGCTACCGACAATGTCTTTGGATTTATTTTTCCAGTTTTTTCAAATGGCTCTATTGCTTCTCTTGAGATATCACTATCTAATTTCATAATTGCCTTTTCTAACGCCGTGCCGACGTCTACATTAGTTTTAGGTGTTTTAGCTAATTCTGTTAAGTAATCCCTAAAATTATTTTCATAAGTCAACTTGAGGTCTTGTACAATTTCAACCTGCAAAAAAATGTGATACTTATTAATCTTATTATAATATGTGGATGTTTGAAATATACACATACTTAAGTAATACATAAGAAACATACTCTATCATTGTAAGTTTCCAGTAAACTGTCCTGAGGTTGTTCATTTATTACTTTATTTAATAGGTCGTCAGAGAGAAGTGCTGCCGCTATGTAGTTAAACAGCCGCTTGGAAATAACTTGAGCGCAAGCGGGTCCGCCATGACCATCAAATACTCCCATCAGTAAGCCTAAAATTACAATTACAATAAAAAGGTTACCCCTTGAATGTTTTACGTCAAAAATAAATACGTCACGTAGGCTAAGGTTTACGGACGCCAACGAGCTTATTTCTATATATCTTACTTGATAGATGAACCCACCAGTAGGCCTAGCACATGATGGCCGCGGGAGTATGTCGCCGCGAGATAGACTACCCGTCTTATCTTATACTTTTAAACGAGCAATTCTTGTATATTTATTTATTTATTTATTTATTTATTTATTTATATATACCGACGATCTCGGAAACCGCTCTAACGATTTCGCTGAAATTTGTTATGTGGGGGTTTTCGGGGGTAAAAAATCGATCTAGCGTAGCCTTAGATCCCGGAAAACGCGAATTTTCGAGTTTTCATGAGTTTTTCTTTCGCGTTAGTAAACGTAAAATATGGTCGTTAATTTCGCCGCGCGCGCATCGATTCCACTTAGCTCAGTCGTACGAGGTCGGTCTAATGTACGCAGATAGATCGTAGGTGTCAGGGTTTCGAATCCCGGCCAGAAATTAAGTTTTTGTTTTTTGTCTTTTTTTTTTTGTTTTTGTATTTATAAGAGTTTTTTTTTTATCTAAAGACGTGATATATTAAAATAGAACCGAGCGAAGCTCGGTCGCCCAGATATTGTCATTAATACAGTTAGAACAAGACGTGGCATCTATCTCGCGGCGACATACTCCCGCGGCCATCATGTGCTAGGCCTACAGGGCGGGTAAAAGTTGGACCGTGGAAATAACGAGGAAACTTGGTATTTTTAAAAATTTTAACAGGATATAAATGCAAGTTGATACAAATATCGCATTGATAAATATTCCATAGTCGGGTCCACACAGAGGGAGGCACGTCGCGAGGCGATGTGCTCGCGCGGCAAACGCATGCCATATAGAAGCGCCTCGGCCGAGGCGGGTTGCTCGGCCGTGCAAAACGCACGAGCCGCCTAAGCCGAGGCACGTCTACATAGAATGTTGCATACTTACCCGGCATCATCTTGCATTGTGCCTCACTCCTTGTATCTTCAATTGGAGTATTTGAAGCCAATTGATTGGAATCATAAGATTTGATTGATCCTGTTGTAAATTCCTTGCTGAATTCATTTTTTCGTAATATCACAGTCACCTGAAAGAAAAGGATAGAAATATAAACATACTCATTAGGAAATCTTATAGCATCTAGCACTAGCACCATTATATACTTATACTTATTCATGATCTATATTTTTTTTTTGTAAGTTTGCTATGACACGCAAAACAGTTTTTCAAAGTATACTATGTATATTTAAAAAAAAAAACAATAGTATTTGTCCAATTAATTTGTTTCATTGCAATTTTTGTCTGAAATCTTTATAACTCCTGATCTAGACACTCAGTAGGGTGTCAAGTCAAATTCAAGTAAAAGAACTGGCGAGCAGCACCGTGTGTAATATTACACACTGTGTGTAATGATTTCGGCATTGGTCTCATAATAAAAGTATTTTAAGTTGTTATAAATATATTTCAGGACTGACCATTGAACTTGGCACCCATTTAGATATCACTTCTTTTTTCATTGAAGTGAACAACTAAGGCATATATCATATTATTGAATTTGGCTCTCATTTCACATTTATATTTTTGATGGGATACCCATTAACTTGGTATCCATACATATAAACTGTGTCAATTAAAGTGTAGTTAATGCTTATGTGGCGACGTGTATAGACATTGCTCGCTTGATAGAGACATGTGACTGAAAAAAATTATAAAAGTCTCCAGTCACATGCTTTTTTTTGTCAAGAGTAAAGCTTTGTCTTAATGGATCATGCAAAGCTTCTCATTAAATTAGATGCTTAAGGAATTAAAGACACAAGAACTAGTATGGGTGTAACGGTTTTCAGGGACTCTTAAAATTTTTCATAATATATGAAGATGACCTCATAATATACTCAAAGAATATTTTATCTATAACTACTAATCAGCAACTCTTACTATCACAGCTTTGGCACCATACCATACACCTGGCATGTCATTCAGTATTCAAAAATAGAGCCATGTTAAAGACCAACAATAGATAGAGAACAGCAAAGATATTTTGCAAATAATTATATTCCAGGTACAATTGAATTAAACAAATATTTTAATCAATTTATATGTAGAAATTTAATCTAGACTACACATTATATACAATTAATTATAGCTGACTTAAGTGACAGAGATTAGACAGTAAAACTTGGATGGAAAACTCTGGCGAAACAATGGAATAAAAAAAAAGTTCTAATTCTTATCAGACGTCTATAAGATGCTTTGTACCAATCAGAGCCAACTCAAAACAACAAGCAATACTGCAATGAATGATGTGCTATTTGGTTCATCACTCATTTTTGGCAGTAAGCCTAGTGTGAATTTCGCAGAACCAGACAGGAGACTGTACTTGTCTACTAAAACATATAGTTCATTTAATAAATATAATTGTACTAGCTTTTGCCCGCGGCTTCGCTCGCGTTAAATTCGAAAATTGCAGAATGGTCCATACAAACTTCCACCCCCCATTCTAGGGAAGTGGGGGGTTAGAAAGAGACAAAAAATAGCCTATGTCACACTCCATCCCTTCAACTATCTCCACTTAAAAAATCACGTCAATACGTCGCTCCGTTTTGTCGTGAAAGACGGACAAACAAACAGACACACACACTTTCCCATTTATAATATTTAAATTTTTAATAATTAGTATGGATGTTTAACTGCACAAACTAATACTTCATAAATATATCAAAAGGTAATAAACCATTCGTAGGTACCTTTTTATAATTACAGATAAAGGCCTGCAGTGCTTACCTCCTGAGGTGAAGGTAAAACTGTCATACCATCCTTCTGAACATTTCCTTCTCCTGGTGTCGTGTGCAAGTTTCTAGTGATTGTAGGGCTTGGTAAATTACAAAGGAGACCACGGCATTCAATTTTTTTACTGCTACCACAAACACTAATAATTTCCTGCCTCAACAACCTATCTAATCGTAGACAAGTTCTAAGGATTATATTTATATGCAAAGTATTCATATTCTATATTTATTTTGGGGTTAACCGGGCATGTTATGCAACCACTTATTTGATGTTTATAAAGACAGCTGACCACAACAGGCAAATTTATTTATAAAGAGTTTTTCAACCAATAAACACCTCCAAATTTTTATTACAGTACATAATATAAAAAAATGAATACTACGTTTTATGAAATAAATAATCGACTTATTTCCGATTTTCTGACAATTCTGACGTACAAGAGCTGGTGTTACCAGTGTAAATTATTTTGGCTGCATCAGCTGCATGACCATTAGGCTCCCCACAGACAGTCTTAAAAATTCATAATCTTAAAAAAAACTTGTATGCAATCTGACAGTTCAAACTGACACTGACAAGACACTGACAGATCTGAACTGTCAGATTGCATACAAGTTTTTTTTAAGATTATGAATTTTTAAGACTGTCTTTGGGGAGCCTTAGACCAGCCTAAAGTACCGTACACACGAGTGAGAGCGACAAAAGAGTAACTCTTTCTCGCTCGCACTTACTAGGTATAAGCATATCGAATCCACACTCGCGTTCGCGGCGTCGTGGTCACGCCAAGATACGCGCGCGAGGCGCTTAAAAACTGGCGTTAACTATAATAAGCATAGATCTCCAAATCGAACCGTAAAAAATCGCCTTTTGCACATTTACTATGAACGGTGAATTCGTTTCGGGGCGTCGCCAATAGACGCAGTTTTATAGAAAATAAAAGAAGGCGAATTATCGACATTTCATTCGGAGAGCCTAGTGGACGCTAGCCTTCAAGAGTAGGAGGCAAAAACCCTATAAATTGTTCCCGTCTGAACTGACCTTTATACAAATAATTATGATGTGTTGCCAGTTTGAAAAAGTATACGTTGATGAAGCAGGTCTTCTGCTAAGGACCTCTTTTACGGCCCAGCCACGACATTGGTCTAAGCGCGGCAGCGGCGAGCGGCAGGCATACGTGCGAATGAAAAGTCCCATCGCTGTGTCTCGCTTCAATGTATGGCCGCCGCTCGCCGCTGTCGCGCTTAGACCAATGTCGTGGCTGAGCCGTTCACGTCACTGATCCGCGAGATATAGTGTTCGCTTGGTGTGCGCCCACGGGTTGCTCGGCGACTATTTAGGCTCCCCACAGAGCGTCTTAAAAATTCATAATCTTAAAAAAAACTTGTATGCAATCTGACAGTTCAAACTGACACTGACAAGACACTGACAGATCTGAACTGTCAGATTGCATACAAGTTTTTTTTAAGATTATGAATTTTTAAGACTGTCTGTGGGGAGCCTAAGGCTCCACACAGACAGTCTTAAAAATTCAGATCTGTCAGTGTCTTGTCAGTGTCAGTTTGAACTGTCAGATTGCATACGTTTTTTTTAAGATTATGAATTTTTAAGACTGTCTGTGGGGAGCCTTAGTCTGGGCAACTTTGTTGCCGGTCTATGGGCTAGTAAAGTTGCGCACTTTCTAAATGGGTGACAAACAGGCAGGGGGACTGTCTCTTGGATGTGTTTCTATGAAAATCTCCGTGGGCGCATACCCTAAAAAGATTAAAGCTAGGAACATACTACGCGGACGTCCGTCATAAATCGACCGCGACCGCGACCGATCAGTGTGCACGGAACAAAACATCCAGCGAGCCAGATTTCGATCGGACGTCCACGCGCTCAAGGCCACGTCCACGTCCGTCGACCGATAGTTTGCACGGTTATATGTATTTCCATTGTCCAGATTCCCGTCCGCGGTCGATTCACGACGGACGTCCGCGTAGTGTGTTCCTAGTTTTTAGCTTTAAGCTAGGAACATACTACGCGGACGTCCGCCGTCGCGCGACCGCGGACACGGATCTAGACAATGAATATACACTTAACCGTGATAAACTATCGGTCATCGGTCGTGGACGTGGCCTTGAGCGCACGGACGTCCGATCGAAATCTGGCTCGCTGGATGTTTTGGTCAGCCGAAGCCACGTCCCGAAGACCGTGCACACTGATTTGATCCGTGGACGTCCGCGTAGTATGTTCCTAGTCCTACTCCTAGCTTTAACAGGCGGGTATACCGAATCACAACTTTGGTCCGTCTGAGGCAGGTACGACCAGCAGGAAAGCAAAATAATTCAATATGTCTGTGTATGGCTCAGTTACTTATAACTTAACACACGATCGCCCCGCACCCAGGATAGTATGTGGATATTGTGGATAGTTTTGGTGCGGTGTAGTTGTTTGATGGCACTTTAAGCAAGACCGAGAACGCGGTATGCTGACCGAACCAGGGTCGCTGCCCGGTACGCCAATCTACTATAGCTATTACAGTTATATTTGCAAATTTTACTTAATGTACCGATTATTATTAGATTTAAATTATAATTAAGTTTAATTGTATACATTACATTTAATTGTATAAATTTAAATATTAAAAAAATGTTTTTTTTTTACACTTCTATAATAAAGCCAGTTGGTCATTATATCAGGTATTGTGGTAGCACTACACTAACGCACATTACGCATGCGCATGTCGGATTCGTCATTCATCGTTCGCTGTGGCCGACATCACGAAACCGTCATTTTCTAAAATCAGTTAATTTTGCCAACGAATTACCGCATTACTAATTATAGAAAATGCCAAACCAAGTGTTAACTATAGAGCCGCAAAATGAGCTCAAGTTTAAAGGTGAGTGTTTAATGTTTTGTGACGCGTAAGCATCAAACCGTCGCATTGAAACTTAGGCATCATACATAGGTCGAGAACTAACTGCTGACAAATGGAGTGTCTATTTCCAGATATCGGCGTATTGTCAGGGTGCGGTTTTTCTGTTTTCCTCAACTAAACTAACCGATACGTTTTAGTTTGCTTAGGACTAGCTAAACTGCACGGTCAAATATTAGATAAGTAAGGGGGTAGCAATCCTTGATATATAGTAGGGTAGGCATGGTCTACTCCGGGCACGGACGTATTATCTGCCATATGAATAGCTAGTATTGGTACGAATGTTTATTAGTGAACACTACTTCAAATTGTGATGAATAATAGGAAAATAAGCTGAACAGAGGTTGATGTCACTATTGACAATTAACTAGTTCTGCTGCACTTACATTGTACGTAGAAGTGCACCACCAAATCATCTTATCCAATATCTTTTACTAAATTCTAATTTTGCATTCTTCGAAACAAAGCAGGTAATTCTATAACCCTACTATGTGATTTAATCTTGCCAAGTTCTATTAGAAACGATTGTAATAATATTAGAAATATAGTTATAATCACATTATAGGAAGGCATGTGTTTTGATCCCTGTTATAAAGTATGTTTTAGTTAAAAAGATCATAGATTTATAATTATCCTAATGTGAGAGCAGTTTTTTGTTGTGAATAAATTATATTAGTCTTTGTTCTCAATTATTTTGTTCTTTTTCGTTTCAAGGGGTCAAATAGCTTGTCACTTGTAGAAATGGTTAAACTTCATAATTTACTTTTTTAATCTATTATTTAAAGCAGGACTTACTTACTACCTTGACATTCAAAATAGGGTCATTGTCCTAGTTTTCACATTTTGTTAAATGAGAATAATTATTTGTATAATAGAATATATTAAATATTTCTAATAAACATGTAAAGTATGGCCTGTTTTAATTTAATACCTTGAATGGTGGAAAATGTTTATGGCACCGGCCACACCTTTGTTTACAATAATTTCGGCTAATTTGAAATGGCGGTATAGAATAGTAATGTTGAGTAAAACATTTAACACAAAAACTCCATACAATTCCATATTAGAGTTGTGCCTGCTCGTTCACTGAAAAGATCGCTCCTAACTAGTATGATCTCCGAAGTGTTCTAGTTCGTTCTTTTAGGACATTTAGGACAGTAGTACACCGAGAGAGCGAGAGACAAATTGTGCATATGGAGTACAGTAACGCTCGCTCGTACTAGCCGAGAGCTGATCGGCCGTTTTCGCGCGCTCTCGGTCCGAGTCAGTCGGTTTTAGTTCAGTTGCGGTCGGATCGCACGGATCGCTTTCCTGTCATTGTCACTCCTCGGCTTTTTGCTCCTTTCGCTCCCATTCTATTGCGCATGTGTGAGTGTACTAAATGTCCTAGAGAGCAGAATCATTTGGGAGTCGTTCGGTCTAGTACAGTGCAGGGAATCGTGTCTTTGGTACTATTAGTACATGTCCTACACAAGCCTATTCCATATTGAGGCATTATTCATACTAGGTAGTTTTTCATTTTGGTTTTTAATCATGTACATACAAGTGAACATAAAATATATATTATTTTATTTCTGGGGCAATCTAGTCTTCACATTTAACCCTTCTGTTTAGCCTTGTGACTGTTAACTGTTGAGGTTAAAAAAATTCCCACTTTGTTGCTTACCATAAAGCAAAGAGGATCGAGTAATAAAGAGAGTCACTGTTGAGGTAAAATGTGTAATCACAGTGCATAGATTGCCATCTCTTGACACAGGCTTAAAACTTTTGAACCTCAGTTTTGACAATTTGACCCATATTCTTAGCTTGATATGTGTTAAAATGTCAAATATTAATATATGCGCCATCTAGCTGAGCATCCTCCAAAGCTGTAATGCCATCTAGGCCACCGTACCTTTTTCTGTATGGTACTGAGGTACGTTTTTTTCTTAGACTTTATCTGTCTATACGGAGTTATATATGTATTTGCCATAAAGATACGATTTGCTTGTAGATTTATACAAATAAACTGACAAAGCGGCCTTAGAGCAATCAACAAAGTGGTATGTGGGACAGTCGCATATAATATAACTATTAGTCACCATCTAGAAAATTTGAAATACACTTACTACAGAAAAAAATTAAAATTGGTTGTAATTATGAGTATAAAATGGACCTTATGTGACCTCAGTAAAAATTGCATGTTTTCAGTTATAATTGATTTTATTAATTTGGTCCTATAAAGTCCTACAATCCTTTGCATAGCACTCAGGCCATTCACGTGTCAAGAGAAAGAATATCAACATAATTGTTTATTTGTTATTGATACTTAGGTTCCTTAACATGGGAAATCTATTGAGTTATTAATTATTTTATGAAGCTTCTGCTAATGTCCAGAGTCACATTTCAATACTTTTTCCCTTTATATGACTTTAGTTTTCCATCACTTCAAGCTACTTTATATCAAAATCAAAATAGTTTATTGATACAGTGAAACTTATGTCTAATCATGATATGTTGCAATATTACTTATAGTTTAACACTGCTAAATATTGAAAATATAAACTTGCCTGTAATACCTGCACAAGACTATGCCTGAATCGCAAGTTGTCACTTTTCCTGGATTGCCAGTTAAAATAATTAGGCGCTAAAGAAAGGTGCTATAGAATATGAGAAAAGTAACTTTTATTTTCACCTCATGTAATATGGATGTATATTTATAGACAATGTAATGTGCCAGTAGGGTGAGTAGGGCCTATTACAATCGCCTCCGGCCCTTAAAAGTATAGTCATTATTATTGAAATTTTCAGTTGACTTTTCAGGATTCTTTGAACAAGGCTACACGACATACATGCGGCTGATAAACCCGACCACTAATACAGTTTTGTTCAAGATTAAGACCACCGCGCCTAAGAAATACTGCGTGCGCCCCAACTCTGGCGTACTTGAGCCAAACTCAAAAGTGGACATAGCCAGTGAGTTGTTGCTGTTAATTGTACATACCTTATATATATAAATAAACTGAGTGACATCCTAAATATGTGTGACACAAAGAAACTTTGTTTTAGATTTAAATTAACAGACTTTCTTACCTGGTCCATTAATTTAACAGATTTTATTTGAATTACCTTTTCTTTTATCAATACAGCTTTATACAATAGGCACATTGATTGGTGTTCATAAATGATATAGACTTTCAATATTGATTGATCATTCAGATGCTATATTACATTAGAGTTAGGCCTGTGGGCCACTAAGGTGTACTATGGCACCGTGTTATCTAACTCCATTAGCTAACATAGAAAAAACAATTTTCAGTCACTCCACATCCAGTGTTTGTTGACCCCAATGACAAGCACAAACACAAGTTCATGGTCCAGAGTGTTATTGCTCCCGAGGGCAAGACAAACATTGATCAAGTGGTTAGTATAAGTAATTACCTATTTCTAGTCTCCTTTTGAATAAAAACTACTTAATATTACTTATTGTGTGTGCTGAAACTTAGCTTGTAAGAGTGGCAACACTCAGGCTTTATGATAAATAAAGTTATTATCTATGATCAACATACAATTGTGCCTGTAAATTTAATTTAATTTTACAGTGGAAGGAAACAAGTCCCGACCAGCTTATGGACTACAAGCTAAAATGTGTATTTGAAACGCCTTGTGGAACTAATCTCAATGTAAGTGATTAAAATCCAATTGATGCCTATATGTAAATGTAACGCCTCGTCACATAAATAAATAAACCTTACTTTAGATAACTTGTATTGACTGGCATAAAGAACGTCACTACATCGCCGCCAGCGTTTTCGGTTTCCAAAATTTAAAAAAATCATAATTATTTTTAGTCAAAAATACGTAGTCATCATGAACTTTTAATTACCTCAAACCTATAAATATGAGTTTCTTAAGTCAGATTTTATAGAAAACAATCATTTTTTGTGCCAATTTTGATACGGGTCTAGTAGCCTACAGTTCAAAAAGTAAACGAACAAGTTTTAATACTATGTCTACATACTGTGCTGACGCGTATTGTTTTACGGAATCATTATGTGGGGACACAGCACTTACGCAAACGCAAATTTATTATGCAAAAGAAATGTGTCTTTACACTACTAGCTACTACTTTACTAGTAGCTTCAATCAGATGCCCAGCCAGCCGTAAGCCGTACTTTAAAAGATGTGAAATTTTAACTTCATTAGATTAGGCATCTACACTATCTACATAGTTACATACTCGTACTAGAACTGGCAAATCGCTCTCCCTGGGGAGTCAAGAAATTTGTAGAACCGTATTTAATTTTTTTATATTTGTTTATCTTCATATATATTTTCTGCAAGTGTCAAGTAAATAAATAAAATAAATAAATATTGGGGACACCTTACACAGATCAACTTAGCCCCAAACTAAGCGAAGCTTGTAATATGGATGCTAAGCGACGATATACATACTTAAATATTTAGATAAATACATACTTATATACATAGGAAAACATCCATGACTCAGGAACAAATATCTGTGCTCATCACACAAATAAATGCCCTTACCGGGATTCGAACCCAGGACCGCGGCTCAGCAGGCAGGGTCACTACCGACTGAGCCAGACCGGTCGTCAAAGTGTCAAAGTGTGATGTAAAACAATTATACATTGTATGTACGCCCCGAGTCGTAAGATAAGGAAATTCGAGTCTTTAAATCGACCGGGCAAGACGTCGCGATCGCGATTTCACTTACTCTCGAGTGTATGTTTATTTCCGCCCCACGTTGCACAATGTGTACTATTCCACCTTAGGCGTAAAACTTGAATCCTAAACTATGCTTAGGAATCCTTTGCTTCGCCCAAGATTCAATGTATACGTACTCTCTCGCCGTAAATATATCATTAGGCTCCCTTGTTACACTTTCTATACTATAGGCTTCTTGACCCCTTTTTTAAAGTCTGTCTTATATGATTAAGTACTGTCCAATTAACCGAAATAAAATATTACCATATTTTATTATGACCTAAACACAGCAAAAATATATTTTTGAAGTATACTTTTACGTAATCCGGCGAAAACAACACAGTCATGTTAATCTATAGATTATCTATGCATCAGGTCATTATATTTGAAAACAACATTTTTTGACTTTTAAGTATGAGGCATAAAGTTCATTATTTTAACATAAAGTAAGTTCGAATTCGATGACGTCACTACATCGCTGATAGCGTTTTCGGTAGCCAAAATAAATAAAAAATTCACCCATTTTTAATCGAAAATACGTAGTCATCGTACACTTTTAATACCCAAAATCTATAAATATTGGTTTTTTATGTCAAATACTACAGAAGACAATCATGTATTGTGCCAAATTCGATATGAGTCTAGTAGCCTATTGTTTACACTATACTAGTACTACATCCTCTTGCTAAGAATAATAGTTTTAGTTCATCTTATGCTTATCACTGAATATAATTTGTCTATATCTATTAGAAATAATCACACAGAATTTTTCCAGGATGCCGGCGACGTCCCGGCGCAAAACGAAGCATCTAAGAAACGAGTTGCGGTTGCAGATGATGCCAAGGCTCCATCAAAGGTAGTAATCATCTATTTTTACCCTTCAACTAGAAGATTATTCATGTTGCTTAACAATTCCTTGCATGAAAGAAACTCATACATCATATTTTAAAAATTGATGTGTTTTATGGTGTGTGTGTGAGCTTTTTAATGTTTTATTTGCCCTTTCTACCATCACTTCATTTGTATCGTTAAACAAAACGAATAGCACATATAGTTGATGTCGATTGTGTGAACTGATTTTCCATTATTGATCATAATCATTAATCATTTCATTACGTTTCTATGTGTGTAATATCGGGAGAGAGGAGACATTCGACAATCGGTGCGAGTAGTCCCAAGCCTGGCATTGTTAAAATTGTCTTACAGGACGCCGTAGAAGGCCTAGTTCAAAACAAGCCTAAGATCAAGGACGGTGACCACACATCTGGACCTTTAAATGAAAACCCGGTTTCCACGGTACCTTTATTTTCTATTTATTACTTATCATTATGAATTTTTTATTACTGTTTTCGTACACTGAGAATGCATACAAGCTATTCTATTTTTTACACTTACAAATAGCAATTGGGAGTCGCTGTGATGCCTAACATTGATTTTCCGCAACATTATAAACGTAATGTGCTGAATCGTAGTCAATATGACTACATTCAGATTAGGAATTGGTCAGTAATCAAAATAATTACATGAATCTATCGTATAATTTGTGTAACCGGGAACAAGAAATAAGTGCTGCTTGTCAAAAAGTAATAGATTTTGTCATTCACGATGGCGCGTTCGTAAAATTCTTGCCAGTAGCACGGTTACTACGAATGTAAGCCCTCGTGTAGGGCATCATCTATAAAGTCGAAGACAGGAAGCTAATAATAAGTAGGGTACATATCAAACTCGTAACAGTACATAAGTTTTTAACATTTGAATAAATTGGTCAGTGTGTTACTTCTATGAATTCATTATTAACATAGTATCGCTTCGGAAAGTCATTGCTTATTTATAAATATCTCTTTTGCAATGGCTTGACAATGTCTCAAAGTGTCCATAACCACATCAGCACATCACATGCAACATTTCAACCAATTCTACTTCATAGGTACAAATACTTGCACAATAGCACTTGTAACAGAACTGAGATTCAAGTTTTCAATATATATTATTATTAAAAACGCTCATAAATTAGCAAATATCGGTTATTTAACGTTCCTATAAATGTGGTCTAAAAAGTAACCTTTCATCGGTGAACTTAAATATCACTTAAAGTAAGATCAAATTAGCTTTGCCCTTTATACTAATTCCAAACAGCATGTTTTTTTTATTTTTTGCATTGTAAAGTTAGTAATACTATTTCTATGTGATGAATTTTGTACCTTAATTTTATTATATTTTTATATTATTCCAGACTTTGTCTTTCCCCAAATCGGAGAATATTGAAAGCGACTTGCAAAAAGCGAAGTCAGAGGTCAATCTGTTGAGGGAGGAGGAGAGCAAGCTTAAACACGAAAATCTACAGTTAAAAGTGAGTTTTGAGTGCGCGTTTTTTCATTTTCTTATCGTTATATTTATTTTATTTTGTCATTTATCCTAAATTATTTGTTAGTTTATGCTGGCTGCATTGCGAAACTATACATTTAACAAACCTCAAGCAATAACACACCCTTCAATATTTCGGTGTACATATTCCCTATTAGTATTTGATAGCATTTATGTAATTTGGGTAGACCGAATTTTTTATGGTTTAGTCATCAAGTGTTAAGGAGCAACACGAATTAGCATATGCAAAAAAAATTATAATATCATAATATCATAGTTCGTAATTATCTTTGTCTAACCTTATGGTCATTCCAACCAAACTGGGCAAACCGTACTTCAATTTACTTTTCATTAAATAATTGAAATGTTGTTACTCTAGTAAGTTAAAATCTTAAATTATAGTTAGGATTTTGTCATGTGCCCAAACGTACAGCAACGCCATAAAGAGTAGGTACAAATGAAAAATTGGCAACATCGTAGTGTTGTCTCGTGTACGCCACGTCACATTTATTGATTTGAAAAGGACGTCACTACATTGTTGCGTCTTTTTAATACTACTTTGTCAGGTGGTATTTGGATAAAACCAGAATTAGAGCATTCTCATAACACCTTTTGTTCATCGAAAGAAATAGTGAGGATAGACGGAAGTATGCTTGTTTTACAAACGGAGTCCAGCTCGATAGTGCTTTGGTAGTTTTCAATAATATATTATGCGTACTACTACTATGGTCAGGAAAATTATAGGCTTGTACATATTATTATCGACAAGTTTTTAGTTTTGCTGCTTACCACGTCTTTAAATGCAATGCGAAGTGGCTAATCCAATCCATACATGTATTTCATAGACCGAGTCCAGTTCCATGAACAAGTAGTGTCGAGCGGTGTCTCGTGTAGCGGTGTAAGGGATTTCTTATAGGACCTTAAGATCAGCCACTACATATTTTGGTAAGTTGAGGAGCCATCCAAACATGAACAATATTGGACAGTCAGCAATCCTATTCGTTTACCACCTTTGCATACAAACTTCGAATCAGGTAGAGGTAAATTTTTTCTGCTACTGACTTTACATGTGGCTCCTTAATCAAAATGTGTTTTCATGTTATATGTCTACAGATTCCAAATGCATTACTCATGGTCATGTAAAATTCTATTCTGTACAATGCAATAGTGGCCAAGTCAGGAATACCTATTAAGTTTACACTCGCCTCTCAGACATCTCAGACTCTGCCTGTGTGTAGGGGAGTGAGGAATCGACACATCAATAGGTTATGTCTCATTACATATATGTAGATTTAGAAATACAAAAAATATACATATAGATTTTCTTTACTACATAACTAGGTGATGAGCAAAGAGGATCGAGTATTATAGAGAGTTACTGTCAAAGTAAAATGTGTAATCATAGTCACAGTGCATAGACTGCCATCTCTCGACAGAGGCTTAAAACTTTTGAACCTCAGTTTTGACAATTTTGAAGCAGATATGATATCTTTAACCGATTGAGCAGAAATTTTGCACACACATGTAAATTACGTGACAATGCAATACTATGGTATCATGGAGCCGATCTGATGGTGGAGCTAGGAACTCTGTAATGAAATGTCGTATCCTTATCGAGTAGACGACTGTTGAAAGAAAAGTACAGTCGGCGATAAAAGCTTGTGCCAACTTATTTAAGGGATAGTAATCTGGCATAGTTCTATTAACGTATACATGAACTTAATTTAACTAATAAACTTTGTAACAACAATAGGCTAGTTTCCTACTAGTCAAATCAGCTTCTTTTTAAGAACTGTCAAAACGATTTGTTTATATGGAAATACTATGAAATACTAAGGAGTGACGTCACGGTCAATTCATCTACTTTATATCTTTCTCTTTGACTTATTAAATAGAAATTATGTTTAAACATAACTACTGTCCATGTTTTTCTTCTAATTATGTGGTGCTTTATTTCGTGCACGGCATAAAATATTTTAATTCAAGTATAGGAAACTAGCCTATTATATTTTTAGCAATGTACAGCACAGACATAAGTATTACCGGTGTTAGTAATGACAATTACGAAGTGCACGCAGTAATTGGAATGTGCATATATCGGAAAATAATTTTGCAACTAATTTAAATAACTATGATTTGCTGATATACCTACGCAAATAATTGTTAATGGAACGTGTTTTTATCGGTTTTAATAATTGTACATCATCTAAGTTGTGATATCTGAACAAACGTATGTGTTATCCTTCCTTTACTTAATAACTGTGCGATTGCGAACTACCTGTACTCTAAATCTTCATTTGAAGTTAAAGCCTGACCAGAAATATATCACTTGTCAGGAGGCCGCTGTTAACCCTTAAATGCATGAATTTTTCTTTTAACGAGATATTTATATATGTGATAGACAATGGTTTTCTGACTCTGGAAAAAATAATAAAAAAAATATTTAATACCGATTGTAATATTAAATCAGTGTTAGAAGTTAAATAGGCCAAAACATATTTATATAAATATATAATTATTGGTAAGTTTTATTTGTAAAGTTTGACTACTATTAGAAAGGTACACTATTTGTGAAACCCCATGACAAAATGTTTTAACGTAAACTAATTACTAACTCCGAAAAAATCACATACTAAAAATCGCCATCATCCCGTTTTTTCACACTTTTCCGCCATTTTATCTTTATCCTTAAATAATAAATAGTAAATCATAATATTATTTAATTTATTTAATTACTAGCTTTTACCCGCGGCTTCGCCCGCGTAATAAAAGTATTCATTAAGATTTTCATTTGGATCCTTAGGTTTCTCTGTAGGTATATTTATCTGCGATTATTTCGATTGCACATAATACTTTTGCTTGCAATGATTGTAGAAATATTACACATCGACCACAGCGTAGGTAATTCTATATACGCTGGGGAAACCTTTATAAACATCCCACATAGCCCGTATTTCGACACTATGATCGGTGGGTAAAAAGTACTTTTTTCTATTATCCCTTAAAAATTTTTACATTTTGCTTATACTTATCGCAAACGTAATCTTCAAGCAAGCAAACAACGATCGTCTTAGAGCACATTGATTGTAAGAGACCGCCGACCGATTATCCATATCCCCTAACGATACCCATATTATCCGTATCCGTATCGCTATCGCTATCCCTATCCCAATCCCTATCCCTATCCGTTATCAAGATGTTCAATGATTTCTTATCAAGTGCTAAAATATAAAGTTTCATGGTTTTATCTTTTAAAATTAAGAAATCCCATACAAACTTTCAACCTCTTTTTCAACCCCTTCATCCCTTTTTTTCGAAATAAAAAGTAGCCTATGTTCTGTCTCAGGGTCTAAAGATTGTCTGTTCCAAATTTCATCAAAATCGGTTGCGTGGTTTAAGCGGGAAAGCGTAACAGACAGACAGACAGATAGACAGAGTTACTTTCGCATTTATAATATTAGTATGGATTTATTAAATAATAATAAATACTGAATAATAATTAAGCTACAAATGTGATTTTGGATAGCTACATCTTGAGCCACAGGCCATCAAATATATGATGCATATATACATCACCATGCATTTAAGGGTTAATATTCCGACGTATACACAGTGACAGTTCAGTTTAATATGAAGAAAATAGTTCAGCGCGGTTGCGACGCGTAGTCATATATTTCTGGTCAAGCTTTAATAATTGATATTACTACTTTTTGCTGTGCTTTTATCTAAAATGTATTTGACAGTATTCAAAATGTTGGCAACTGGATACTTTCCTTGAAAATAGCTTCGCTTGAATACTTAAAGAAAAGTTAGATTGAACCCTGTTTCGCATGTAATGTGCTCATATGAATAGACTGCTGCGAATTTTAAGATGGCCCAGCACCTGATGTTCTCGCGTGCGAGCCTATGTTATGTACGTAGGTTCTTGACGCGGCGCACGATGCATGATGGACTAGCGTGCGAGAACGTTAGTTGTGCTGTTTCGCCAGAGATGCTCTGTTAAAACAATTACCTATGATTTATTACAATTTCGACAATCGTCACCTTTTATAAATCGTCCAATTTCCACGTCGGCAGCATACAATTCCTAAATGATCACTTTCCCAATCCGTCCACATTATTAGCTAGGTACTTGAAATGAGAGATAATAATCTGGAGACAGTACTTAATTATATTCTACAAGTTCTCTTAAATAATACCTAGATTGTGTGCGCATCGAAAGTTTCTAAACCCAGTGGTAAGAATCTTCTTACTGCACTTCTAGTATGTATAGAACGGAAGACAAGCTACTGTCTCGCCGCTGCGTGGAACAGTCTGTCTCTAATTGGCCTTTCGGCTAGTTTCATAAAACAACATTCATGTTTTAGAGCCTCTCATTATGCGCCAGCCACACTAATAACTAGTTATTAATATACTCGATAATCGATTTTAAGGACATTTGATCCGGCATAACTTCCGACGGGCGCGAAATATGGTAGAATTTTAAGAGAAATCTAACGCCATAGTAAAGTTGTATTGTATACGCCTTTCTTACGTATTACCTACGAGGGTTGTTCCGAAAGTTGTTAGCTGCTCAGGCTCTACTCATGCGATTTGAATTAATGTTATACTATTATGTGGGATATTTCAATACAGATCATATCTAAAAGAAATTATGAAGGGTAATGTTGACCTTAAAAAAACGATTTTTTTTGTGAGTTATCGAATATGGTATCCAAATAGTTGTATAACATGCTTGGATCCCCCCGGGATTGATCAATATAGGCTAGTTTCCTATACTTAAAATAAAATATTTTATGCAGTGGAAGAGTTTTACGACTCATTAAATAAAGCCTGCGAGGAGATGAGAGGTACCTGGAACATGGTTATCGGCGACTTTAACGCAAAGCTGGGCAATCGAATTGAAGCGGGTGATGAGCAAGTTCGAGGGCCACACGGACTTGGCGATCGAAACGAACGTGGCACACGCCTACTTCACTTCGCTTTCGGACAAGAGTTAAAGATCTGCAATAGCTATTTTTCAAAAAGAGAACAAAGGCGTTGGACCTGGGTATCACCTAATGGCAACCACAAAAATGAAATAGATTTCATATTGACTTCCAAGTTAGACATTGTTAATGACATAAGTACAATAAATCAGATTAAATTCAGTTCAGATCATAGACCTCTACGCGCAAAACTAGCATTCAATTTCAAAATTTTACGACAAAAGACTTTCCTAACCCGAATGAAGAAGCTCGATAGATTTACTATAACAAACAATTACGAGGTATTCAATCTAGAATTGCAGAACCAATTTAACACACTCACCATTGATGCCAATGACGTAGAAGACCAGTACCAAAAAATCCTACGTTGCATTAGATCTGCTAGCAACAAAATTAAAACCAATAACCATAGACATAAAAAACTTTCCCACGACACTTTGCAATTAATTGAACAAAGGAAACATTTAACTTTAGCCTCACGAGATTTCAATAACATGGACAGAAAGGTAAAGCGCAGCATTCGACGTGACATTCGAGCATTTAATACCACCGCAGTTAAAACAGCACTAAATAAAAACATATCACTAAAAATAGCCCGTCAGGGAATCCATCAAGGAACAAAGTCATGGATAAACAGCTTGACGGATGAAAACAACATTAAACAACATAGCCGCGATAAAATTCTGGAAATCTGCACAAACTATTATAAAAAGCTTTACTCAAAATCAGATACATCTCCCACTGTCTCCAGCCGATACATTTGTACCGAAAACATCCCTCCCATTACAGAGTATGAAGTAAATGAAGCTCTTAAGACCATGAAACTTGGTAAAAGCCCAGGAGAGGATGGACTTAGCACTGAGTGTTTAATTCTAGGCAAAAGGACATTGTTGCCTCATATAACTAGTTTATTTAATAGCATACTACAATCCGGAAAAGTCCCCAAACTGATGACCCACGCTAATATAATATTGCTCCACAAAAAGGGCGACAAGAGCAATATTAACAATTATCGCCCTATAAGTCTAGTATCTCATGTATACAAGTCATTCATCAAAATAATAGAACGTCGCATTTCTGGACAACTAGACAAACACCAACCTCCTGAACAGGCCGGATTCCGTCCCGGTTTTTCCACTACCGATCACCTACACTCACTAAATCAGATAATAGAAAAATGCCACGAATACAAGATACCCTTATACTTAGCCTTTGTAGATTATACAAAGGCTTTTGACAGCATTACCCATGACTCCATATTTACTTCACTTCGCCATCAGGGAATAGAGTTCACATACATAGATTTACTACAGTCCATTTATAATAGCAGCACAGCCAATATAAAATTACAATCCTCCGGTCAGCCGTTCAAAATCGACAGAGGCGTAAAACAGGGCGACCCGTTATCCCCGAAACTTTTCACTTGCACCCTTGAACAGGTATTCAGAAGTTTGGCGGTTTCATGGGAAAATAAGGGCATTGTCATCGACGACCGAAGGCTAACAAATCTCCGCTTCGCCGATGACATTGTCCTGTTTTCCTCATCAGCCCGAGAACTCCAAACAATGCTCCAAGATCTAAGCTCAGCAAGCCTTCAAGTTGGTCTTACAATGAACAGGACCAAAACGCAGTTAATGACCAACAGCACAAAACGTAGGGTCGAGGTAGACGGGCAGGTAATAAACTATGTCGACGAGTATCTGTATCTGGGCCAATTAGTCTCCTTCAGCCATAGACAGGACAAAGAAGTCGAAAGACGAATCCAAAATGCATGGAGGAGCTATTGGTCCATGAAGGAACTGATGAAGGGCGACCTTCCTCTGACCTTGAAACGGAAACTCGTTGACATGTGCATCCTGCCCGTCCTAACCTACGGTGCTCAAACGTGGTCACTCACCGAGGCGCAAAAGACCAAATTGAAGGTTTGCCAAAGAGCTATGGAGCGCAGCATCCTAGGAGTAAAACGGATTGACCGAATCCGCAACTCCACGCTGCGCTCAAAAACACGCATTACAGATGTTGGGGTTAAGACCGCCAAACTGAAATGGGACTGGGCAGGCCATGTCTGCCGTATGCACCCACAGAGGTGGGCTAAAATAGCCACCGTATGGGTGCCGCAAGACGGGCGGGGATCTGGCAGGCCCAGGCGGAGATGGCGGGACGACCTGGACGTGTATCTCAGCGACTGGCCGGAGATCGCTCATAACCGGGACGAGTGGAAATCGAAGGGGGAGGCCTTTGCCCAGCAGTGGGACACAGTATAGGCTTTAAATAATGCAGTGCACGAAATACAGCACCACATAATTAGAAGAAAAATATGGACAGTAGTTATGTTTAAACATAATTTCTATTTAATAAGTCTAAAAGAAAGATATGTAAAGTAAATGAATGGTCCGTGACGTCACTCCTCAGTATTTCATAGTAATTCCATATTAAGAAATCGTTTTGACAGTTCTTAAAAAGAAGCTGATTTGACTAGTAGGAAACTAGCCTATTTTGTCTTTCTGCTATTTTCCATACATGAATTACTGCACGTAGGGTTTATTTGATGTACTTATTTGTAATGTAAACATCTAATATTCATGGTTTTAGGACATTGCTCATTTGTCACCCTTCACTAAGTTACTATTATATTTACGTAATCAAGCGCAATCACACGTAAATAAACAGTAAGGATTCTCAATTTGTACCACCTATGAATATAGTAATTCTTGCAATGAAAAATAATGTTAAATCACAGTACGAAAGAGTCTGAAGAATTGATCATAAATGTTCGCGTTGGTTAGGCGTCGACGCGTTCTATTTAAATAAAATAAAACTAATCTCTAAACCAAAATGTACATCACCTTACTAATGAAAAATCCCTCAAAACAGTATACAAAAAATACATGTCGCATGAATACAACCGGAGCAGCTAAAAACTTTCGGAACAGCCCTCGTATCTCTCATTCCGAGGTGATGTCATGTTAACTCTGTTGGTGCAACCAACTCAACGTATTAACCAACTCTTAATCTGAAAGATATGTTTTGTCTAGTGTACAATGAACATTTTCAAAGTAATAATACCTAACATTGACATTTGCTACTAAGGAGCAAAGTTGTTGTGTGTGAGGAAATGTGGAATCTTAAGCTTGCCAGGGTTTCAAGGCACGAAGATTAAACCATCCAGTGACTCAAACTAAACAACGTTGCATACAATACTTTTTCTACGAAAATGCACATGCACTTACGTTATTAATAGTTTTCTATAATAACTTTCGTGAAATACACACTGTATCCTAGATTTTGATACAAAGTTAGACAGTATATGTTTAACATGTTTTTTTGTTGTTGTTGATAAGCTGGTAGAAGTACTTGGTGTCAAAAACATACCTACTGCTTGTATGCTATGCACAAATGAGTTTTTGAGGAATAAACTGTAGGCTTGTCTTCACGTCTATTATGTAGGATTTTGACTGTACACGACCATGTAAATGACAAATAAAAGTACAGGAGTAGAAATATTATTTTCTTGCTGCGTATGTATAAATGAATTACTATCATAGGTTGATTTATGAATAACACACATATTGTGTTATGCTAACTGTACCTTTGAATCATATTTTGAGTGCCGTCCAGTAACGTATCATTTATTATGTACAGGCAGCGAAATTATTACTTTAGCAATTGGCATCTTAGCATTCTTATTTGTATGACAGTACAATTCAAGTTTCATTTGTGTTGTGTCTCTGTGGTTGCCCTATTTTAAACAAAGTCACTCTGAATATGATATTTAATCAATGTAAAGAAGTTATTAATTATTATTGTTATTATGTAGTCAAAATAAACCAAAAAACTAGTGATAACAGTTGTGATGTGTTGTTCCATTCCACAGGAAGAGCTGCGTCGCCTGCGCCAAGCGGGAGGCGAGGGCCGCGGCGCGGCGCGGCGCCACTCGTACGGGCCGGAGAAGCCCGCGCAGCTCGCCATGATGCCGTGGCTGGCCGCCACCATCGCCATGGCCCTGCTGGGCATCATCATCGGCAAGTTCCTCATGTGAACGGTGTCGTTGCCGCCGCGGTGACCGGACGCCTCACACTCACCGCTCTTCTACCACTCCCAACGCCTCTTCCTCGCACAAGGCAGCTTCACCTTCATTTGACGCCCCTCTGGCCACGTTTCAGTCGAGATGCGCCCTAGCCGGGAGCTGTGTGACTATGCTAGACGATCACCTTCCATGAAATGGTCGCTATGATCCATTTGTTTTCCCGCTATGATTATGTTCGCCTCGGCCATGAAAGGCGTTATATCCCGGCTCTTGATATATAAAACTCCTCGACATTGTTTCATTTATTGGGTTTATTTTCGGTACTAATTAAGCATCTGCTACCAAAAGCACGTATTGTAAAGTAATCATTTTTGTAAATCAACAGTATAAATAGTAAGTGTTTGTAAAAAGGTTTAATTGATAGCTTCTCTTTACTTTGTGTACTTGTGTCACAATTTTTTGAGATAGAGAGATATCTGTAAAGACTATTTAGAAAATATCGTGGATGAGTGTGACATCGTCGCTGTACATTTAGGATTCGTATTACATTGAAGCATTAAAGAAACTTAGAGTTAATATATTGTACACTCTTGAGTAATTCCGCTTTCATATTCGACTAGTTAACAAATATGTAGAGGTTTTATAGCATACATGGTGTACTGTATAAAGTAGGGCAGTTATACAATTAATTATTCGTTAACGAGCAGACACCAAATATTTTCCAGAAGTTTGCCGAAGGTGCGCTTGTTATGAACAATGAACATATTAATAACTCTACTGGTCTTATTCATAGAGAGGTCTTAGAATACTATGGTTAACCGTTTATGATTGATATGGTGTTGTGTTTATGCCGTTTATGGAGATAATTGATTTGACTTTTTCTGAGAGAAAATACTTATAGGCATGTAATTAACAAACACCCTTGTTTCACGGAGAGCCTTATTAAACGGGATGTTATAATGAATAACATCTTGGACTTATATTGACCGGGATATAGGCCGGGATTACCTTTTTGATTTTTGTCGAGCTCCCGATATTTCGACGCAGTTCCATACATCATGATCACGGAAAACTGACGAAGGCGGGTGGATGTCAAAGTTGCATAGACAGCGCGCGATCTATGTTCTACGCACGTTACCACTGGTCGCATTCACACTCGATGGTCTGTCCAAACACACTACACTCACAGTGTCACTACGTTTGTTCAATTCTGACTTCACTGGTTTCTTACACAAACAAATCACTGGAATCCATCCATACATTTCATAGTTTGAAGCCGATTGAAATTTTTATATTTGTGAATCTCAATGGGTTCTCTTACCAATCTCTGTATGTAGTGGCGTTCCGTCGAAATTACCTTAGGACTATGCAACTCGATCCAATGATTTGCACCCGACTCAAAAATCAAAAAGATAATTACGGTCTATATCCCGGTCAATATAAGTCTAATGAAAATAACCGTGAATCATTCAAAACTCTTAATAACATCTTGATCAGACTTTAATGGAAAAAGGCAGTGGATTTGTTTCTTTAATCGTTCATGACTTATGTCGAGAATTCCTACGCCGTGCAAGTACAAGATCAACAGATGTGTGAACGCTTGTAGGGTAAATTGCCAATGCCGGTAACTAGCCAACGAGCAATAACTGGCCGCCCTATACTCTAACTAACAATCAATTTTTTTCACCTATAAACATAGTTAGTACAGTCGCCATCAGATATATAAGAGCGCCCGAGGTACTCAAAAATATCTGAACACGCCTCTAACGCCTAGGCAATAGAGGCGTGTTCAGATATTTTTGAGTACCTCGAGCGCTCTTATATATCTGATGGCGACTGTACAAGGTGGCTAGTTATTGGAGCGGGGCTAGTTACTGGCATTTTACCCTATATCATTTAAAATAATGTATGGGCAATGGGCATGCTTCGAAATTTTACTAGACCAAATAAGTCACTAATGTTTTAATAAAGTATCAATAGTCTTTTTCTTAGTATTTTTACTGAACAGATTTAAAGGCCGAGCGATGTTTTGTCCGATTGATGAAAAACGTGTTGATGAGTGATTATAATTACACATCAAGACATTTTGTTATTTCACTAAATTTTAGCACATCCAGCATTTTTTCACATTCGCTAACCGTATAGTCACATCCGACATAATTACAATAAAATAAATTTCAAAATAATTGTGAAATTGTTGAACCTGATACATTTAATTATTTTTCCTTATATTTGAGAGTGTTTAAATACTGTAAAGCTGAGAATGAATAACACTGTGATTTTTATTTTCGCTAACTTGAAAAATGTGATATTTAAAATAATCATCTGGATTTACTTATCTACCTCCTTCCTTGTGAGAGAATTGAAGAGAGATTGAGACATAATAAATATCTTGTCATTGTTATATAACGTCAAGTTATCTTCGTCAAAGAATCGTATCATGTACAGTCATAATCTCTCTACACGATGTTTGAGGAACGAGCGTAGCGTCAGTGTAATTAACCAACTATTACTAGCAGGTAATAGCGAACATTAAGTGACTAATAGCACATAGGTGGTCGCTGTTAGATCAATTCTTTTATGTGGGATTTGGAAACCTCTCTAAATTCGTTTCGAGACGCTGCGCTTTTCATCATTTGAGGATTAAGACAAAGTGCCATAGACATTATTTTTGACTGTTTTCGAGGCTTAAAAGTTGACTTGTATCAAAATCTGACTAAGTATATTTCCTAGATATTCTCGTTTTGTTGATATTCGCTACCTCTGACTGGCAAACGCCTTTGAGAGGCTGCCATTTCTATTTATTTATTAGTAATGTTAGCGAAAACAAAAACTGTCACGGTGTATAAGTTTCTCGGCATCACAGCCATTTACTTAATTTCTGTCTCAGAGAGTTTGCTAGAAATCCTAGGTGGCGACGTTTAACTTTTGCCCACCCCAATTGAAATAAAACATTGTAATGTAAAGTCGATTAACGTGATATGGGTTTGGTTTATTAAAACTAGAATAGAGCTGTTACGTCGGCAATTGCCAGATATAATGAAGCAACTAATTACCTTGATATATCTGATAGAGACGGTAAGTCGGCTCTTTAATTAGACACAAGATTTGTAAAGTGATAATTGAACTTTTGTATTTTGTGTAATGTAAGTAGAGTGCAAGTTGCATTTGGGTGGACCAATATTTTTTCGTTGCCATAATTACGTTATTAGCTTATAAATTTGTAATGAGTTTTTTCTGAAGGTATATTTTCTTTCCATCATAAATCACTACTACTAGAAAACCAGCAGAAAACACTACTACTAGAAAATTGACACAGTTGGCTCGTGGCACGAGCACGACTCGTGCCCACACGACAGAAAATCGCCAAAAAATAGTTGATCCACCCATAAACAGCCGTGCTCTTAACTGGGCGTATTACAAAACGTGAGATGACTGATGTTTAAACGTGTAATATTTGCGGCTCGTAATGTTTATAGAAAGCTTTCTTAAGTATTTATTGTAATAGGGTAAAACCTGACACCCCTGTATTTAATATGGCAAATCTTGTAGCTAAAAAACAGCGATGGCATTTCTACATAACATATACCAATAACTGGCATGTTACATATTTGTCAATGCGTTTTACCCCAGTAAGTAATTATATTATTATTCGTAAATTGTTATTTATCTTAAAAACGTTGCTATCTGTAAAAGATTTCTATAAACACGCAATGAAGCAAAACATTGAAACTTCCCCTGCACCCCTTTATTTTGTCAACGCGGAGTCACGCAGTATTTTCCCTATTGCTCTAGTCTTTACTTTTAAAATTACAACGAATTTTACGTAACACAGTATTAAGTACACTACGGCGTACACATATCGCTCCTCATAATAGGCTAGTTTCCTACTAGTCAAATCAGTTTCTTTTTAAGAACTGTCAAAACGACTTGCTAATATGAAATGCCGAGGAGTAACGTCACGGTCAATTCATTTACTTTATATCTTTCTTTTTGACTTATTAAATAGAAATTATGTTCAAACATAACTACAGTCAATATTTTTCTTCTAATTATGTGGTGCATTATTTCGTGCAATGCATAAAATATTTTATTTTAAGTATAGGAAACTAGCCTATTGACGGAACGATTGTATACGTCGAAAATACCGGTGATACTTGCCTTGGCAAATGGTGGGCAGAGTCTTGTTTGGCGACGAGTGCACGCCGGGAGAGGAAGCAGCCAGTGAGGATCCTTACTTGCTTAATAAAGCCCTTAGTCTTGAAAGCGACCGGTCGGTGTCCGGAGCTATCGTTAATATTTATTGTTATTTATTTTTGGTCATAGAAGCCGAGGTTACGGGTCAGACTAATGACTAAAATCTGACAGGATAATCTGTAGATTTGGCAATTGATGATTGCTTATCAGGTACCACGGTCGATTGGGTCATTTGGTGTCGCCTAAGTTTATGAAATTATTTGTGTTGTAACGCCACCTTATCCTAGTATTCTAAAATGTCATGTCAACCGCCCTTGATAGTAGATTTGTGTCAGTATAAATAGGAAGAATCCTCTTTTTTTCACGATGCATTTTTATTTTTAGTTTTCAGGTGTAAATTACAAATTGTTTTTTTTTTAATCGACAGATTAAAACTTCTTGTTTCTAAGATTGGTATCCCTAATTCAAATTAGATGTGGAAATTGCAAAAAATAAAATGACTAAGTTAGGCACTTTTACTAAAAAGACAAACTAGAATCTTTCATTTAAATAGGTTAAAAATGAACTTGTTACCACATCTTCCTGTTTGAAGGAACTGTGTAATTAACAAGTTTAAGATGTTTGGTGAAAGCAACTATCACCAGCTAATACTGCTTGTGAGGCAGTACTCGACAGTTAAATGTTTTAATAATTTGGTGTAAGTGCTTGTGTTATTACTTAATAATATGTAGTGTAATTACCTTTTGCATAATTGATGACATTGTCACGGACGAACACCTGAGCCCGCGGGCTGCGGACCGCCGGGTGCAGATCGCATTGGTAATCGTTGGTGATCGGTAACTATTTCATGGCGGCGTGTTTCTGTTAAATTAAATGAACGTAAGAATTTTGAACATATGCAATGTAATTGACTGTATTCTTAATAATTAAAAAAACACCCGAATTTAACAGATTTCGTTAACGCAACAACACTAACATGAAATAAAAGCTTAGTTACCGATCTCTGCTGATGATGTAAACTGGTATGCGCATTTACTCGGCGGCCTGTTTGTGCGCCGTAACTTTTTTATGTCTGGTTTAATACTTATGCTACCCATATTATTCAATTCAATTCCTCTGTTAGAGCTTTGCCTCCTATTTTTGAGAGATGATTCATTCATTGGGAAAAGGTTATTTTAATGTCATTTGTTTTTTTCTTTAACGGAGACTATAGTTTAATTAAAATATCCGTATGGTATTGTTGTTATACTATTATGCTATATTGTATCGTTTTCTGAAATAAAATACTTAATTTATGATATTTATTATTTAGCCACACGTTTAATTTTCCTTGCTCCGAACTACCTGTTTTTCATATCATATATATGTATATTGTATAAGGCAAGTCCAAACAGAATAAATTATACCAAAAACACATATTAAAGCATAGTTCACATAGAATTGGTACGCGATGGAAGGAAGGAAACATACTTTTCGTCAACATTCCCTCTAGGGTCGGCCTTGTAAAACTTTGAAACTGGTGGTTGATTGAAGTCGAGCTTTACGCGTCTCATCATCCAGCAAAGGTAGCCGTTGAATTTCGTGAGATCTTGATCATTCAACAGACGAGCTCGTGTTTTAGCTGTTGTCTTCTGTTTGATGGTTCGATTTGGCTGCTTAATTGCTCTGTAGCTCTTGTACTCTGCTCGAAGGTATATTCGTTAAACGGTACTGGGAATTTATTAAATTTTCGACTTAAATCCTAATCCGATAGCCCGGAATTCTGTGTCACTGACTTTGAAACTTTCTTCTTCAAACTTTTGTCCGTTGTACCAGACCAACTGTTGACTTCTTGTATTTTTTTATCACCCTAATACAAATAGTAGTTTTCGGGAAATTTTAACCGATTTAGCAGTCATTGACCCAAACCAATTGGGATTTCCTACGTATTTGTTCACAATATATTTTCGCCGTTCAACTTCCATCGTCAATAATTTATAAACGCAAAAGTCAGATAACCAAATTTTTAATACCTATATTATTGACAAGTTCGTTGTCAGTTTTTCTTATATTTTTGAACCATATTTCTACAATTTCTACATGAACTACGCTTTAGGTTTTGGTTCAGCAAATGTAGAGGAAAATGCTTGGAACAGAAATGGTCAAGAAATGATGATTATCAATTCCTCACAGTATTTTCTAACACCTATATAAAAATCAGCCTTAAGAATTCAATTTAAGGAAAGTTAGATTATCAAAAAAAAAACCGGCCAAATGCGAGTCGGACTCGCTCACCGAGGGTTCCGTACAAACTTTCAAACTAGGTACCTAATAATCTTATGTTTCTCATATAACTCTAATGACGACTAGAAGCTAGAAGTACTAAATTACTAATGAGCATTATTGTGTATAGCCACAGAATATATAAAAGTACAAGTACAGAAGGCCCACTGCTTTGATGTTCACGAAATGCCGCCTTTTTAAATACCTACAAAATTCTTACAAAGAAACGAGCCGCACGTGCGCGGCGTCCGGTGATAGGGTTACCTATGGATTAAAACGAATTAATACTCACATAAAATGTTATACTATTATATTCAAGTTTTGGGTACTTTCTAGGTATATATATATACTGTATGTATATATTTTTGTTCAAGTTAAACAACATTACAAGCCTTATTGAACTTTTCCGTGTCACTTAATTAGTAAGTAGATCTGTGTAAGAATGTCCTATGGTATTTATTTTATTCATGATGTCTATTTAACTAAGTATTATTAACCATTCGACACGCGGACATCGCATATGAACCTTAAAAAAACTCACGACGTAAAGTAACAATAGAAAGTGCGAACGTGCATTCCGTGAGAACGCGCGCCACCCCTGAGTAGGCCGCGAACTCGCGGCCGCCAGGATGTACTTGTAGCGCGGCGATAGGATCGCGGAGTGAGCCGCCCCTGGTATAGCGCCATCTGTCGGTGAATTTGCTAACTAATCTAATGACTTGACTAGAAGTAAATTACTAATGAGCATTATTGTGTATAGCGCCATCTCTCTGTGAATTTGCTAACTAATTTGCTGTATAGTATTTGATAGTATGTTGGTTTTTTCAGGGATAATTGTTTATTATGCTAACCGATTAAAACACTTGTTGCTTTATTTGAAAGAAGATGAATTACGTAACATCTCGTATTCATTTGAAATACGACTTATATCCGCAAGGGTGGTTAAATTGAAAGTAAATTTCTGAAAAGTTTTTTGTGAATTAAAAAAAAGTTACCAAGATACAAACACGATTTTATTTTTCCTGTAATATTTAACATAATACCAATATTTCCTAAAATTTTCATAATTTTTCGTTGGTAAACTTCGAAGATAAGGAGGGGTGGGAGGGGGTAATTTTTTTTTACATTTTCCTTCAAAATTCTTTTTTTTTTCCACAACAAAAAAGTTATAAAATTAAAATTCATAAATTAAAAAAAATATAGTTTCTACTTGTAGAGCTTTACAATGTTCACAACTATTCCAAAAAGTTCTCATTAGTAGTTCTCGAGATATTTAGTAATGTACGTGACAGACGAACAGAGTCGCACCATGCACCATAAGGGTTCCTGTTTGTACCTTTTTGGTACGAAACCCTAAAAACCATGTAGCAAAAAAATGGCCGTCGGGCTAAACTATTATTTTATAGCTAATATGTAGACATTAAACGTCGATACTAACTCTACATTATCACAAATTTCTTGTTTTTAACAAGAGATTGGGAAGATTGGGCTCTTACTGCGTTTTCACGTTATGCGATCCGATATCGGATGTAGGACCGTTATCCCACATATGCACATACATATCCTGTGTATGTTAGCGGATAGATTGGACTGTCCGTATGCCACACTGCTGTGAAATGCATGTTTCCAGCAGTGAATTTATATTGTAATTATTATTATTAGTTTCAAGTACTAACATTTTAAACGTAAGTTTACTAACAAATTGTATGAGTCATTAGTTACTCGAAATAAACAATTTCATTTCATATGTATTTCAGTCGCCATCTTTGATTTTAGCCTTCGAAATCCTTCCTATCCTACATCCGACATCGGATCGGATAATGTGAAAACGCACTTAGTCTATAGGTAGGATATTCTGTGTCAAAATTCTAGTAAATTGGCTCAGCGATTTAAGCGTGAAGAGGAGTTCTAAACAAATAGGTAAGTATATTTTTTTAACTTCGAAATTATGTTAATTTAATTAAATTTCACATCGATCCGATATCGGAGGAATGGTATACACTGTGCTCGTGAGCATTTCGAGAGATTTTAACCACGCATTTCGAGACCAAAAGAAAGAAAAAAAATTAAATACAGATGAGATTTAGCCAAAAACATTTTTTTTGTTGGTACTTTTTTATTACTTTTGAATGTATTTTCACATAAAAAGTAATGTTACTAGGTATTCATAAAATTGACCTTTTTTTCTAAAAACCTCAATTTTGAAAGGTTTTACTTCTCACTTTTTGACATCTATCAATGAGTAGAGAGACCAAAGTTTGACTATTCTCCATAACGGCATCTACGTCGTTAAAAAAAGTATTTTTCTCCACACCAACTGGTAAAATCTCTCTTTGCTATTGAAAAACAGATAAGGTGCATTAGGGTAATTTCGAATCACAGAAATACTCGGGTAATTTCGAAAGGGGAATCTTGATATGATTGGTGGTTTTTATACGACTTTCGAAATTACCCTAATACACCTTAGCCACTCAATTGCTCTAAAATTTGTATTTCATCCAAAAGAGTGCAAAGTAATTTCATACATATTTTACGAGTAGGTAACTTGATGTCTTAAGCGGGCAGGTAGATTTTGAATCATAAATATTGAATACATTGATGGATTTGCTTTAGTTTCATGTTTTATAGTCTGTTCAAAATTCGTATTGGTGTGGTGAAAAATTTTGTGTTTCACTCGGTGGCAAAGTTTGTTTAACCTTCGTGCCTTGAAACCCTCGCAACGCTCAAGATTCCACTTTTTATCAATGTTGGAATCTTTCGCTTACTCAGGTATCAATATTGGCACGTGCGGTTAAACAATAACTTTGGCCCCCTTGTAAAACAGGTAACTATTGTACTGAGTAACAATATGATTTATTTTTTTCAAATGGTAATAAGTTTGAAACTACCTAATAGATAGCTATTCCAATTTCTTAAGTACAATGTCAAACAATGTCTCCAGCTCCAGATGCTATTTGATGCTCGTTGAATTTACCCCGCATCGCTGTCGCTGTGGTGACCCAGTTGATCAGCTGGGCCACCATGGCTATCCTGCGGCAGAAGCACAGGACGCGCTTCCCGCCATGCGAGCCTCAACGACGTCATCCGTCGGGCCTTAGCCATTGCGGGAGTACTGGCCGTATTAGAACCGACCGGTCTCGCTCGCGATGACGGTATGATGCTCGTGCCATGGAAGATGGGGCAGCCCTTAAGTTTGGGATGCCACTTGTGCCGATACTCTCGCTCTGTCCCATCTCCATCGCACCGCATTAAAGGCTGGCTCGGCGGCCAATTCGGCCGAACTCCTCAAGCGGCGCAAGTATGCAACCATGAAAAGTGGTTTGCATAATGAGCCGTTTGGGGTTGAGACCTTAAGACTTAGGGATTTAGACCCTGGGGGCGCCTTTGGGGGAAAGGCGCCCACAGGGTCTTCAAAGAATGCAGCCGCAAGCTTATAGAATTGACACGTGACCAGAGGGCTGGCTCATATCTGGCACAGCGGATCAGCATTGCCATACAACGTGGCAATGCTGCCAGCCTTCTGGGCACGTTAGCACGCCTAACGAAGACATTTAACTGTCCGTCGGCGGAAATAATTCGTGTATAGGCGAATTTTGGCATAGTTGTAGGAAATGGTGTTCTAATCCACATACTCAAAGTACTGATGGGTAGGGGAGGAGCTAACGGGTGGAGGGGGGTGTAAAGGTCCCTTTTTTTAGTTTTTCGCGAATAACTCTTAAACTGTGGCACATAGCAAAAAATGTTCTGAAACACAAGTAATCTTCGTAAAATTCTCTACAAAAAAGTCTTATACGCTTTTTATCTGGGACCAATCGTTCATGAGATATGGAAGGGAAAAGATGGACAATAAAGGAATAAACTCATTTTTTTATGAACAATACGTTTATTCTTATAGAGACGCGGTAGCGTGTCAAGCCAGGTTCAAGTAACAAAAGTAGCAAGCAGCACCGTGTGTAATATTACACGAACCGCTTGGAGCCACATTTGACCCCCTTCTAACTCAAAAACTATTTCACATTAAACGTGTTATAATGCAACGTAAAAAGAAACCAACGCGCGTAGTAAAAGTATGAGCTATAAGCGCTCCTCAATAAGCCCGGTACAAGCAGCCCGCCTTAGTGCGTTTTCACATTATCCGATCCGATATCGGATGTCGGAAGGATTTCAAAGGCAAAAATCCAAGACGGCGCCTTAAATGTACGGGATATCGGTCCTACTTCCGATATCGGATCGGATAATGTGAAAACGCACTTATCCCGCGCGCGCGCAGCCCTTTATAAGCCACCGCGCGGCCGGCGCTCGCTCATCCCACGCTCATCCCAGTCGTCCTCAAAACGTCGACGTAAGACCGCCCCACAAGGATGGGGCGCGACCAGATACAGCCCTCACAGCGCCCAGCGCGGAAGGGGCTACTCACACCCCAGCAGGGGTGTTGAACGACATTACAGCAGCGCTCGCTCAGTTTGTCTCGCGCAGCGATCCGATCACATTGTAGCTTACTTGACGAGCAAAGCATCACAACCGCCCAGTATTGCTTTGATGGGATAAATTCATAAATAAAATGCCTAACTATCTTCCGTCTCTACTTCGATGGGAGCTCCGTTAGTGCATGCTCCCGAGCATACACCACAGACACTGGAGCGGGCAATTCCTGCTTTTTGACAGCCGCATCGCACCCCACACCCAGTCTTGCATCGGCAAAATATAGTTTTGAGAATGGAGTCAGGTGCCACTGGGTCGTTGGTTGTCACTGGCTTTAATATGCCATCGCCTCTTCTAGTTCATCCCCATTCAGTAGGTGGTAAATAAATTGTACGTTAAATAAAAAACTATTTGTACGCCTTTTTTTTCGGATTCAATAAGTAAAATTTTCCTAAAATAGAGGTAAGTTTAGCACGTGCATTCAATATGCAACAAAGTGCATCAAAGCAGGCGAACAAATATTTTGTATTTAACGTACAATTTATTTACCACCTACTGAATGGGGATGAACTTGAAAAGGCGATGGCATATTAAAGCCAGTGACAACCAACGACCCAGTGGCACCTGACTCCATTCTCAAAACTATATTTTGCCGATGCAAGACTGGGTGTGGGGTGCGATGCGGCTGCCGAAAAGCAGGAATTGCCTGCTCCAGTGTCTGCGGTGTATGCTCGGGAGCATGCACTAACGGAGCTCCCATCGAAGTAGAGACGGAAGATAGTTAGGAATTTTATTTATGAATTTATCCCATCAAAGCAATACTGGGCGGTTGTGATGCTTTGCTCGTCAAGTAAGCTACAATGTGATCGGATCGCTGCGCGAGACAAACTGAGCGAGCGCTGCTGTAATGTCGTTCAACACCCCTGCTGGGGTGTGAGTAGCCCCTTCCGCGCTGGGCGCTGTGAGGGCTGTATCTGGTCGCGTCCCATCCTTGTGGGGCGGTCTTACGTCGACGTTTTGAGGACGACTGGGATGAGCGAGCGCCGGCCACGCGGTGGCTTATAAAGGGCCGCGCGCGCGCGGGATAAGTGCGTTTTCACATTATCCGATCCGATATCGGAAGTAGGACCGATATCCCGTACATTTAAGGCGCCGTCTTGGATTTTTGCCTTTGAAATCCTTCCGACATCCGATATCGGATCGGATAATGTGAAAACGCACTAAGGCGGGCTGCTAGTACCGGGCTTATTGAGGAGCGCTTATAGCTCATACTTTTACTACGCGCGTTGGTTTCTTTTTACGTTGCATTATAACACGTTTATGTGAAATAGTTTTTGAGTTAAAAGGGGGGTCAAATGTGGCTTCAAACGGTTCGTGTAATATTACACACGGTGCTGCTTGCTACTTTTGTTACTTGAACCTGGCTTGACACGCTACCGCGTCTCTATATGAATAAACGTATTGTTCATAAACAAATGAGTTTATTCCTTTATTGTCCATCTTTTCCCTTCCATATCTCATGAACGATTGGTCCCAGATAAAAAGTGTATAAGACTTTTTTGTAGAGAATTTTATGAAGATTACTTGTGTTTCAGAACATTTTTTGCTATGTGCCACAGTTTAAGAGTTATTCGCGAAAAACTAAAAAAAGGGACCTTTACACCCCCCTCCACCCGTTAGCTCCTCCCCTACCCATCAGTACTTTGAGTATGTGGATTAGAACACCATTCCCTACAACTATGCCAAAATACGCCTATACACGAATTATTTCCCGCGAGATAGGCTTTATTGAGTGTGCTACGTTGCCAGTGGACGGCGATTTGGAGCAAATCTTTTATTTATAGTTTATATATTTTAGTTTTAGTTTGTAGTTTTATTTAAGGACCTATTTTATTGTTTTTCCTCTTTATTCATTTTAATTCTTAGGCTAGGTTTTATAATATGATTATAAAAGTAAAATACAAAACCACATACAAAACAATACAAAATATATAAACACATTATAAAAAACCTAACCTAGGGTGCCGCCAGCAGCGGGGCAGGGCCAAGCTGCCGGTGGTTAGGGCTGCAGAGAGAGGAACCGTCGGACCGTTATTGTTTTTATTATTATGTATTACTGTTATATGAATAAATATTACCATATTTATGGGTAACAATAAAAAAAAATGTGTAATTTTTTTAACATATCTGCCTTTATTGAAATAAATTATAGTTACGTAATTATTACAGGTATTACATAATTAATTATGTAAAACCACATTAACCAACAGTACCTAGTTCTTTGTTTAGAGTAGAGGTTATTAAGCGTTTGTTACGCTCCAAACATCTTGCTGGCCTTATAACGACGTGCACTTCGCTATTCTATTTTTATTTCTGATGCAATTACCTACTTCATAAATAAATTCACCTCTAGGAAACTTTTAAATACGGGATAGGAAAGGAATCAATAGGCGTTAATTTTTTATGTGAAAATAATTCATACAAATTGTATGAGAAAAGTTATTCTCGATTTCTGGAAGTTCTAGCCGGATTTTTTTTTGTACCATACAAGCTTTTGATCCTTGATAGGAATGGGATCAATTGGCGTAAAAAAAATGTGAAAAATGACCTTTTTCTGGCAAATAACATACAGGCTGTATGTTTTTTTTTTAATCTGTAAACGCCAATTTTCATAGATAAGAAAGAAAATCTTCAAAAATCGAAGGAAGGTCTCATAAGACTGTTTTCGCTAAATAGCACGGGATCTGATCTGGTAGCTGCCCTCACTGACCCGCTATCAAAATACACCCTGTATAAGCAGGAGGCTGTGGAATTGTTATCATTGGCATATATCATAATATATTTTAGAATAAGAATGTTCCAACGTATTTTTAATTTTGGGACGTTCCGCGTATGTTTTATATCCTTCACGGGCGCACTCGTACTAATTAGAATGCAGTCCCCATAATGATCACGACGCTGGCCGATCAAGTTCTTTCTAATACTTTAATTTTAAGTAAAACGAAGGAAGTAGGTATACCTAATTATTTCCAGGTTTGCAAATTAATGATAAGATAATCTAGGTACGTACTAACTACATTTATTTTAGTCTGAAATGGATATTTCCACAAATCTTTCATGAAGAAGAGGTATCTGTATCTAATGCACATGATCCAGAAAAACGTCGTCACAAGGGCAACTAAACGTTTTCGAGACTAGAATCTTTTACGTGAAACTGTCCAATTTTGCCCAAATTCTCCATTATTTTATTTTTTTGTACGTACCGTCTTAGGTACCTACACTTTTTTAATGTGATAAGTAGCTGCACTTTTTTACGTAGTAATTGCAAGTAGGTAGCTATTAGTATGCCTAATCAAATAATTGAGCAGAAATAAAGAAATACCTAGTTTATAGGTATTTCCAAAAGTGCGGTCAGATAGCCTGAATCAAATTGCAATTAATATACTGTTATTTTTCCAATTTTAGCGTATGTTTTGTTGAAAATATCCTGGCAAAATTAGACGGTTATACGATATTTCAAAACGGTGCATATTGAAATAGTAGGAATGATGTTGCATGGTTCAGTCGTAGAATTTATTAGAATTCATTAAATTATTTAACCAATTTTTAAATATATATCATATCAATTTAAACTATAATAATGTTAACTAACAATACACCTTATGTGCCGGGGTACAACGTTCAAATAAGTATGTAGATATAGTATGAATTATCTGAGATGAATTTTTGGCTTTTGCCGTAATCTGTTAAACAAAAGCCTTTGTTTCTATTATTCACAGCGGCTAGCTCCCGTTTCCACAGCACGTGCTAAAGTCTCAGTGTAGTTAAAAAGCAACTATCATGATAACAATAAGGTTCAAATTTATGAAACAGTTTACAGTACGCAGGTAACTTTTTTTGAAGATGACAAAACGCGTTATCTCCGAAAGGGCTTTTTATGGATTTGAACCTTATTACCATCATGATAATTGCTTTTTAACTACACTGAGACTTTAGCACGTGCTGTGGAAACGGAAGCTAGCCGCCGTGAATAATAGAAACGAAGGCTTTTGTTTAACAGATTACGGCAAGAGCCAAAAAATCATCTCAGAAAATTCATACTACATATATGCAAATTCATAAGCGATCTAAGCAGGGAAAGAAAATGTCGCTATTAGGACGGACAATAACGTCAATAACTAATGTAATCCTACGTCTAGGCCAGTCTAGGCCTCCTATGCGTGAGAATGCAAAAGTAAATATGACTTTAGTAATATGTTGATGATGTAAATGCACAGCAGCGTGCTTGATGTTTACATTTTTATATACACAATTTACATCACCTATACTAATGAGTTTGATATATCTTTTTAGGCATTAAATAATTGTCTACGAATTATGTATGTATGTCACTATATAGACGACGAAGGATAGTTTTTCATAAAACATAAAGACAGCATCATAAAATTTATTATCTTTAAGAATCCTGGGCAGTTTTACACTAAGAAAGTACAAAATCGATAAATCCTTCTTAACCCCTGACATTTATGCGCACCATTCCATATTATAATTATTAATAGCTACTGTGATAACGGGCAAATATTAGTAGACACGTATATAACAAGGTAGCAAAGTTTACCTACGAAATTTCATAGCGAAAATGTATGTGCCTTTTATTTTTTGTACCTTCACATATAGGTATTAATATTACAAAAAAGAAAAAAAACGACTTTGCTCCATGTATGTATAATGGGTAATCTCCGTTTGTTAATATTTTCATTTTTTACAACCTAATTAAAGCGAGAATAATACACAATTACCTACCACAAGTGAGGTAATGGTACCATCTCACTACTGAGATTTAGGTATTTTTAGTTGTTACTACTGATAACAACTTTGTGATAACTAGTGGGCATAGCCGATAACAAAAATAAGAGGGAGCAAATTAGACCTTGTACTTTTCGGTTTTTAAAAAAATTAAACAAACCGGAACTGTCAAATTTGAGGCTATAGTTTGGTTCCTCTAAATTGTTACCTATATTCTGTCAAACAAGTCTGTCAGTAAATAAGAACTAAGAAAATATAGGTAGCACCCTAAAGAAAAGGATGCATATAGTTTTCTTTGTTCTTATTTACTGACAGACTTGGTTGACAGAGTATATTTAAAAATAATATCTGGGCGACCGAGCTTCGCTCGGTTTTATTTTAATATATCACGACTTTAGATAAATAAAAAAAACCAATTCTCTACAGTAAATTATTGACAATGACTTATGATACTTTCACTCTTTTACTCTTCACACCTACAGGGTCACTGTCTGTTACTTTTACTTTACTTACCATTTATTCATTTATAATCATTAAAATTATCTCACCAATAGTAAAATGTACCAAGTAAGTAGCCACCTATAATTTTGTTCTTCAATCTGGCCTTAAAAGACACCTGGATCTCTCAAATTTGATGGCTCCGGTCATGTTTACACTTTATTTAAAACCGAAAAGGACAAGGTATAATTATAAAGATATATCATGTGCCAATTAATAATTACAAGTTAACGAAATTGTTTGCTATCTTAAATCTAGTAGAAATAAATTTATACAAATAACACATTGCCTAATTTTATTTCTTACACTTATAACAATGGCTGATGCAGACCAGAAATAAAATACATCGAATACTGTGCATCACTGAGATCATTCCGAAACTTAACCTACTTAGTTAATATACCTTTTAGTGATTAAAACAATCAAATACGGATTGCCGAGTCAAAGCGTGAAGCGCACGAAACTAGTCAAGTCTCCGTATTTGCTATAGGTTAAGAGTAATTTTATTTGTTTCTATTGATTTATCATAAAATATATTTCATGTTTAAACTATATCTCTTACAATAAGGAATAAATAGTTGTCTTATTTGCACATCACTAAATCCAGGTCTTAAAATATGTAAAGGAAATGCTACATAGTACACAGTGAAACCTGGGTGTTCGAGCTGACAATTTGAACACTTAAAATATTACGCAACTATGCAAAATTCTTTAGGCGCTGTATCTCTATGGTATATTTTATAGTATTTACTATACATTACATATCGGTACCTATATGTATACATACATTGAGATTCTTAAGGCTTGTGCAAACCAGCGCAGCAGCTCATATCACATTACAATTACATCAAGGTATTCATCTAAATGGTCAAGAGAGGCGAATGCAACCTCGGAGTAGGTATCACGGAAAACGTTACTTCGATACTCTTGCAGTGTTCTAGATGATCTGCGCTGCTCTCCGCCGGATTGCGCACGCCTTTAGTGTACAAAATACATATTATATATTTATTTTGCACTTAAACCATACAAGCGTTGCAATTAGTTAAAACATATTTAGCTAGTAACTAGTTACAGTAAAATACCTTCCTCTTAATAAATACATGTCAGACATCGTGCTTCCGTTAACAATATGCACTTGTGCCTTTTGCCTTTATATAATTGTAAATCTTTTAATACCTGAAGTATTGCACAATTAACAAGCAACATCATATCTGTTAATGGAATATTTAAAATATTTCAAACAAAATGAACAGTTGGGATAAAGCAGTTTATATTCAAGATATCAATTCGCTTTAGTAACTGGACAATACTCGCGCTGATACAATAATGTACAATGTACATACAATACATAGAACTCTGTTTCGCTTTCTTTCTGTTTTCTGTTTTTAGATAGATACGTTCCTTGGTTCGTATTATGATGCTCTCAGAAGCTAGATTGGATAAATTTACGCGTCATCGAAACATCGTATAGCTTCATCGACAGTCGAATACCAAACTACCAATCACTGAGAAGGAATTACAGTTAACATTTATTTAAGCATATGCTTGTTGTAGGTACTTCACCTGCAGCGAAGTATACCTATTTATTGTTTAAAAAAATCCGCATCATAATAATAAATACTGTCATTCATTGTACCTATATTGTGATTTTTCCAGTAGCGTTTTCATTACTTATTGTTTTGTCATTACGGAATATTGAATGAAGTGTTTGTACTTATTTATATAATCAAGCTTGTTTAAATGGCGTTTGAATACCTACCCCGTTGGAAACTGAAATTAGTTCATGCTTAATTAGAATTTCCTTTTCTTTTAAAGAGAATCGTCTATTGCGGTTAAATATTCCGAGTTATGGAAGTTCAGGAGGGAATCACAAAACATTTTACGTGATAATGCTTAAAAGTATTGACACATTAACAATTATTTTTAGGTTTCTAAAAATAGTAAGGTTTTCTTTAAACGGTTGATTTTGTGATTTCAGCTATCGAGAAAAATGCCTCTGTTAAACAGTAGTGGATAACAATAGAGTTAGTTTTAGTGGTCTACGTCGATGTTGGTAGTGATGTCCCCGAAGGTGGGTTCGTCCTTGAGGAAGGTCCCCGAGCGCTGCATGACGGGGATGTCGGCGGCCGGGTCGTGCTGCTCGTGCCGGCTGGCGTGCTTGCAGGCCGCGCGGGGAGCCCTAGTGTTGGTTTTCGGCTGTTTTTCCTTGCTCGTCTTCGTGACCATCTTGGCCTGGCTGGATTTGGTCGCGTTCATGAGAGAGCCGGGAATTTTCCGTTCGACCGGTGCCCGGCGCTGCGCATTGGCGGCTGCGATGGTTTTGTTTGGTTGGTTGGCGCGTTTTTGGGGATCCATGTTGTGGCTAGGCTGTGATGCTCTGGTCGCTGGTTGAGACTTAGCGGTTTGGTTAAGATAAACGGGTATTTTAGTCTTTATCTTACTGTTCAAAGCGTTTTGTAACTTCGAAGACTGGATCGCTGTAACAATAAAACAAAAAATATTCATAAATCGCTAGAATTTCGACCTAACTTCTTAACTTAGAGAGCTACGAAATATAAACCACAAAAATACGACACACATTAGGTACTGTCAGGATTTTATCGCACAAAAAATATGCTATATTATATTATTGTTTTGACCTTTATTGTTTTTTTTTTATTTGAGGGATTTTTAAGTTTACAGTAGAACCCGGTTAAAACGATCACGTTTAATACGATTTCCCGCATATTACGCCATTTTACGCCGGTCCCTACAATTCGAGACTTGTTTTCAGACATTTTTTCACGGTTAATACGACTCGCGTCCCCGCTTAATACACCATCTAAAACCACCCACCTTGCATTACTTTACAACTTTATTTACCAAAATGACCAAAATCGGAACTAATTGTACTGTACTAATTACGCGATTCTGGCGACACCGCCACCCGTAATAGTTATTTGTTATACAAGGGGGCAAAGTTGTATTTTAACGCCGAGTGTGGAATTGAAAAACGAGCAAGTGAAAGGATTCTATAGTTGAGCCACGAGCGAAGCGAGTGGTTTGAGAATAGAATCCTGAACTTGCGAGTTTTTTAACACACGAGAAGTAAAATACATTTGCACCCGAGTGTAACACAAAACTTTTCCCCTCACTATAGCGAGGAAACTACAACGCAAAAAATGCGTTTATCACTGCTTCCAGTAGTTCCACAGGTGGTAAATCATCTTTATTACTAGATTCACCTACTTTTATCAATTTTAAAGCGGTTTATTAGACTTTATTCAAGGTCAAATTACTTTACCCACTAGTGGATAAAATGCGTTTTTACCCGTTGGTATTAAAGGACAAAACAAGTGTTTCCGAGCTAGTGAGGGGAAAAGATAATTTTGTAATTTGTCGTCCTAACTCAGCGGTTAGTGCGATAGTTCGTACCTACCCTAGGGCAGGTCGTTCAGCTGCGTAAGCTGCGTTCGTGGCCCACTAACATGGTCTCGCCGGAAGATCAGCGCTGACCCCCGGGTCAGCATTTATGCTGAGGCGGGACCATTTCGTAGTAAACCAGAGTTACATTTTTTTAAAATCTCATCACTTATTAGAATTTTATATAATACTTATGTATATTAACTGTGTTTACCATTGAATAAATTATTGAATCTGAATCTACCTACCTACATACACTTCGCTCATTATCACTGCTGCGGTGTTGAGTTTCTGAATTCTATGTCCCATCTTTGGTTCAGTGATGTCAAAAATAAGAAGAAAAGCATTATCGCTCCAAGAACAAGTAACCATATTAAAAGTTTACGGATAAAAATCACAATTTTGTCACGTTTAATACGATTTCCCGTATAATACGCTTTTTTGTCTGGGTCCCCTCAGAATCGTTTTAAGCGGGTTCTACTGTATTTGTTTACTTAAAATGTTATATCAGTCAATTATTTAGAGATGTCAATAGGGCTAACTGACAAGAAACCATATAAAGTCTCGTGTGACTCTTCTATGTAAATATTCTTTGCAAATATGTATTAAAGCTTAACTCACATTCGACGGAGCCTTTAGTGGTGAATTTTCTTTTAGTGTAGGTAGCGTATTTGTTGCTGTTCTGGGACTCGCTGAGGGAGTCTGTGGAGGGCTCGGCGGTGCGCGGGCGCGAGGCGCTGGCCAGGCTGTCCTGCGACAGCGCCTGCTCGCGCGCGCGCCCGCGCGACGCGCGCACCACCCGCGCCTGGATCGGACTCGAGTTCCGAGACGATTCGCTAGACGATATCATTTTGTTCACCAGCTTTTTGGTCGCGGCCGATTTCTTTTCGCTCTCTTTGTACATTCGCGGTTCCAAATATCTCGGTTTTGTATTTTCGAACAGTTGAACCGGTCGACCCCTTTACCAGGCAGCCGGTCCTGCGACTGATTCGTCTTCGCCATATTATATTTGGCCCGTTCCTCTTGCGCTTTCGTCGTCCTGATTTTTGGAGGCATCATTTTAATTGGCTTCCGGTCGCGCAGATCGCCGTTGCTTTTTAGCGTGTCGACGGAGCCGAGGTGCGCGGAGGGCCGCGGCGCATACGGCACGAACGATTCGCGCACGTGGTCTATGTCGAGGCTCCGCGTGGTGACTGCGGCGGGGCCCTTGCCGGAGCGGGCGTGGTAGGCGCTGCGGCTCTTGCGGTCGTGCAGCGGCGACGCGGCCGAAACCACCTGCGGGCCGTACATGATGCACCCAAGCTCGCGCAGCCGCTTCCTGAGCTCGGGTGGCAACTCCTTGAAGGCTTGCGTGAGCACGGCGCGAGGAGCGGCGCGGACGAGCGCGCCCTCGCACTGCAGCCGCCAGCTGGCGGCGTGTGCGAGCAGCAGGTCGCCGACGGGCGGCGGCGGCGGGTGGCGCGCGCCGTCCGCGATGAGGTCGGGGCGCGAGCGCTGCGAGGCGGCGGCGGCGGCGGCGTTCGCGTCCTCGGGCAGGGCGGAGAGGAAGGCGTAGGCGCGCGCGGTCTCGTCGGAGGGCGCCCACTCGATGGCGGCGGCGATGCAGTCGTGCAGCGCCTGCGAGGCGGCGGGCGGCGCGGGCGCGAGCGCGGCGGCGCGCACGCCGCGCAGCACGCTCACCAGCCGCGGGGCCGCGAAGTGCGCCGCCGCGTTCACCAGCCGCCGGCACATGCGAGCCACGCATTCTGCCCAACGGCTGTTTTGCAGAGATTCCACTGCAACAGTAATATTTCCTTAGTATGCTGGAATATTTACAAAGTACCTACAATATAAACAATTTTTAATTGTTTTCAGCAGCTACCCATGCTAATTAACTCCATTATGTCTTAAATTCTGCCACAATTTACCAAATAAATATTATAGGACGTCTATACATAAATTAACTAAACCTAAGAAAGCTTGTGTTGTTAGTACTCAGACAACGATATATATCGCTGAAGGTCAGTATCTCCGAAATCTAGGTACGCACCTGTTATAGCACATCCAAACACAGTGTCGACCAGATTTTCTGTGGTGAGGTTAATAATGTGCTGCTGGTAGCACTTGTCGAGCAGCTCCTTGGGCAGCGTGGCGAAAGCCTTGGTAGGCCAGACCTTGGAGAAGTACTTGGTGATCCACTTGAGGCACTTGCGGTAGAGGTCGTCTAGGCTGTACACCGACGACAGAGGGAAGCACTCTAGTACGCCGGCGGTGCACACGGCGCATGGCTGGCGAAAATTATTTATTACTACTCAAAAAGTTTGCAATCCGAGATATTGTTTCGGTACCATGATTACCATGAAGAGCATTTCACAGCTCCATGCGTTTTGTAGAGTAGATATCAGGGGTAAAAATAGACAAAGGAAATAATCCACAATTACATAAGTAGACGTGTTTGACGGCATTGTACTTCAAGGCATTTTATTTCAACTGGGAATTTTTCAGTCCAGTACAAGGCATTAGACGGTTTTGTTTTATTTAGTTTAGAAAGCAAGTAAAAGCAGGTAAGAAAGGATACAGGACACAGCGAAGACTCACCCTGTGGAAGTGGTGGCAGTACTTGGCCTTGAGCGTGAACATGATGGCCTCCTTGAGCCCCTCGAGGCCGAGCATGTCGGCCAGCGTGGCCAGCTCCACGATGCTGATGGCGTCCGGGATGCGCGACACGCCCGAGTAGATGTGGCACAGCGCGAAATGCACCACGTTGTAGGAGAACCTGCATCGGCAACGCTACACCTACAGTACCTGTCTGCTTCTATCTTCACTCTGTCTGTCACCCACATGTGGTGCTAGTGCTACTTCGGTTTAGTTAATAGTACATTGTGCAACAAGGGGAGGAAGTTGAATATTACTAACGAGAGTAAGTTAAATAGCGACGGCTTGCCGGAGCGACTTAAATGCTCGAGTTAGTAATATTCAAACTCCCCGAGTTACACACAATGTTTTTCATCACACTCGCAATGTAAAAAATATGTAAATAGATGTAAAAAAGTTAAGTACGGTACAAGACATTTCATTATTCCCTTGGGAGAACGATTTTTCTATAACTCACGCTCCGCCTGCGTTCATTAGCACATTTAAAGTGCGGGTGTGATGAAATAGTAGATTATACACCAAGGGAATAAAACACTGTTTTATGTCACGGGCGCGACATTGAATCCTGAATGTAACGAAGAACTCCCAGTTTTACTCCCGAGCGTAGCGAGGGAGTTATAGAATTAAGAGTTTAAGACTGAGTCCTGAGTGCAGTGAGGGATTCAAGCGCCCAAGACAAAAACAGTTTTATTCCCGAGGTATATACTCTACTTTTCTCACCTTATGCGAGACAAGAAAAAACAGCAAATTCTTGAAATCACTACATAGTATAAAACAAAGTCGCTTTCTCTGTCCCTATGTCCCTATATATGCTTAAATCTTTAAAACTACGCAACGGATTTTGATGCGGTTTTTTTTAATAGATAGAGTGATTATAGAGGAAGGTTTACATGTAGGTATAGTACCCGTGTGAAGCCGGGGCGGGTCGCTAGTGGAGCTATAAAATGATTTCGCCGCAAATTGTCACAACTCGTTTCTGACAGCATTTCAACAAATGAAGATCGTGCGTCAAATGAAAATCGAATCGGTCGCGGCTTCGGTTTTTGAAAATCGAGTTGGCCATGCCCGCCGCGGGCATTACGGCTTAACGAAATTAGACTTTATCGTCATAGCAATAAGGTGCAATTATTTGGCAATTACATTATTGCGCCGTGTGTAATAATAAATTTTCATACAACATTATATCACGGTTGTTGACAAGGGATATAATGTCATGCTTTCCGTGAAGTTCTAATGACATATAATCCGACTTTGTCGAGCATGAGGTGTGAAAATCCTAAGGTAATATAATCTTCAATATAGACTGATGAAGCGAGTGAATTAATAAAATTGTATGTGAACAGTAGGTTTATACCAACGTTTTATCACCCATGCTCGGAGGAACGCTCGATGCACAGTAGGAACAAACAAGAGAACACAGATAACAAATGGTTCGGAAGCGACTTTCTTTGTTTAGATGTTTTATTTTAAGGTTATTTACCAGACGTCGCCCTCGTGCCGCGGATAATATGGAGGCAGATCTCCGTGAACTAAGCGCCGGTGAAATCTGGCGCGATATTGCTCTGGACCTAGCAAAGGGCGTGATCCTGTATTGGATGTCAAGACTCATTTTGGGTCAATCGCGCCACAAAGTAGGTTTTGAGTTACCACTTTTCGGCACGTGTATCGTAACGTATTATCATGGCATGTGATATGCTACCACTCATTGGGCCAGCAGCTTTTTATTAAATACGCGCAAAAATAAGGAAAAGCGGCGTGCCGCGGGATAAAGAAAAAAATTGTTACATAGTGAAGGTAAGCCACTGTATTCAGTCGCACACAAAAAATAAACAGAATAAAATGATTCATTCATTAGAAAAACCTTGCATAAAGTACGGCCGCTAATTTAAAGCACGATGTCTAATCCACCTATTGATACATTATTGCTTGTAAGTCTAAGCTACACTATAATAATAATAATATGTTAATCTGCATTTATTTTGCAATAAGATAAGCCGTCAACTCTTTTTGAGTTTAATCTCTGATTTTATCGGAATCTGATTCTATCTATCATATTATCGGAAAACCTATTGTATTTACCCGACAATAGTATTCGAAGTTAACTTACGGTGGCAAAACTATCACATTCCCCGCGCTCTCCACCCAGCCGCCACTCAGTATCCTGGCGAAGTACTGGCACCTGAAATTTCAAAAACATGTAATATTACATATTTTTTATTAAAGGGAAACACACATGTAATATTTTTAGCTCGCTGTTTTAATAAGAGACACGCGCGGCTCTAGCTCCCCACTGGAGCCTAGGTTGGCTATACAAAATGATCACGTGTTTTACTTTTTGTTTAATGCTTATAGAATACCGCACGACACGCATCACTAACAATAGATTATTTTAAGGCCGTTCAAAGAGTTACATCATTTACGACAGGTCAAATCTTATATCAGCATTAACAATCCTTACCTAGACGACAAAATACACTTATGGGCCTTGATTCGTCTCCCAGAAACTTCTACGATGACATCAGGGGTGATTTCCTCGAGAAACATTCGCAACAGATCCTGGCCCAGCCGCGACTGGCAGAAGCCTATTAGACTTGAAGTCTGGCTGGTGGTTTCCTCTGTTGTGCTGTTTTCTAAAAAAAGTATACACACAAATATTTTAACAAAACCGATCGAACTAAAATAAGTCAAGTCTGCTTAGAGCGTACTAAGTGGACTGACTGAAGTAAGTGCAAATAAAACTCGACTGACGCGTTTCAGCTACTTCGTATTAGTCTTTATTTCAACCGATTCTCGAGACATTTAGTGGTAGGCACGTGGAAGGTGGCATGGTGTATATATAAAAAAAAGACTGAAATATATATGAGGAACATTGCCACTTCTTACAGAGGCACTAGTTTTTAGTTTAATTATTCGGTAGATTCTGAAATAGAGCTTAACACTAGGAAAAAAAAAGTGCGGATGATGAAACTCACCAACGACGGAGCGGCAGACGCTGCTCTGCACGCTGCTGAGCTCCGACACGTCGGACGACGGCTCGTCCGTCTCGCGGCCCGAGGCGCGCCCGCGCCCCTTGCTCGGCAGCGCCCCCGGCATGCTCTTGCTGAACTCGTTCTTCAAGTGCGGAAAGAGTCTGTTCAAACTTAGAGCGTTCTCCGAATGAAACGAACTTATAATGTCTATGGGTCGGGAGATACTTTGGTTCCCCCAATTGTTATCCGGAATAGATCTGGTCATTCTGACGTTTGAAACTGACTCTTCATACATCGTGGTAATTATTGGCGCGTCACTTTTCGGTGCCGGTTTGTCTAAATCGGACAATTTGACAAATAGGTCTCCGGACTGGTCGAGCCCCGCGGGCTCCTCGTGGATGACCACGTCGCGCTGGAAGCTTTTATCTACTCCTGAAACTCGAGACGGTCTTTCTTTTTTAACAGGATCAGACGTAATGCTGTTGTTGATTTCTGTGGCACTGGTTTTCGTTTCAGTCGCAGGACAGCGTATTATCTCGGAAATACTAATGTTTAAGTCATTACAAAGTGATTCGTATTTTTCAAATGTACCGGGACTATTGGACTCTTTGTTATTTGGAGCAGGTGATACAGAATTGTCTGTGCAGCCCTTGATAGCTTTAGTTGCAATGGATTTAGGCTTGATATCGGTGGACGTATGCTTTTTGGAATTCAAAGAGCAAGAGAGCCTGGCTGGCATCTCCTTTAACGTAGAGTTTTCGCCTAGATCGATGTACATTGAAAATATATTTTTCTTTTCACTGGCGCTTTCAACATCGTGCTCAGGTTTTGGCGGTAAGGGGTCCGGCAAACTTGACAAGTCTATGTAAAATTTGTGACTCGATCTTTCACTGCTATCAGAATCTAGCGAACTTCGGCTTTTATTTAAGTTGTCATTAATGCTACTGCATTCATTTTTTAAAGATTCACACGCCCTGTCGCCGGGTTTCTTTGCTATAAACTGAGAATTTGATGTGCTTTTCTCGCAATCTGATTTTGGGCTCATTGACATATCAACTACCCACGCAGAAGCAAAGGAGGAGGGCTTCGGGGATTTTCTATAGTTATCTTCCTGAACTGGCGGCACATACGCGCCAGACACTATGGGAATATTTTCGATCCTTCTTCTAGGTATGGGGCTATCAGAATGACTACTAGATAATGGCAGGTAATCTTCTATAGACGCTCCTCCTGAAACTATAGGCGATGATTCGTTGAATTTTTGTAGCTTTTTAATATTTCCTAGGCTTTCATATCCGGAAGTGGAAGAGTCTACTCTGCTTTCTTCTGAGTTGTACTGCTTCACTGTGCAGACGTTTAAAGACATAATAGAATTATGTGGAGTGCTGGTTACGAATATGGTGCTGGATAGAGATGTGTTCTTGTCCTCGGAGCGGTGAGACGCGTCCTCGCCGCCGACCGCAGCGGCGCTCTCCGGCGCGGGCGCGGCGGGCTCGTCGTTCACGCACAGAGAATCTTCAGTGATGGGCGTCATTTCAAAAATGGTAGGAGACAAGTCCTTGTGACCAGAATCCGGGTCTTTGTTCTCCGGTTGTTCCAAGGAGTCTTCGTTCTCGTTGCTCTCGGACCAGTCGTTTGGGCTTAAGTCGTGTTTGGAGGTGGCGCAGGGGACTGGCTGACTAGGCGTTGGCAGAATGTGCGAATTTAACGTTTTTGCAGGCTCCATGGGATTGACTTGTATTTTGATAGTATCATCTTCTTCGTCGGCCAAGCTTGCAGCGTCAATGAAGCATGAAGTTGACTTAAAAGGAGATTTTTGAACTAAACTGGGGCATAAATCCTCTGAAAAAATACAGTTCATTAAAAAAACAATACATTATCATACAAATGCGGAAAAGAGGAAATTCGACACAAAATATATTTTTTCTACTCCTGAACTGTTATTCGTCATTTACAGGGTCGTGCATAGATCTTTAAAACCCTACATAAAAGTCTATTCCCCAAAGCCAGCGTCCGCCGGCTCCCGCGCAACGCATTGTTATATCTTTGGGCAGTAGCGCTGGCAGTACAAACCTTTGCGTCAAAATACAGGAAACAGTGTGAATTTCACGAAAGTTATTCTAGAAAACTATTAAAAACTAAGTGCATGGTCGTAGAAAAGTATTGTATTGCAACATTGTTTAACTGAGTCTAAAAATACTCGTGGCGTATTCATTAACAATTTTCGGCTTCGCCTCAAATTATTACCACTCGTCTTTTTTGACATCCTTTAAACGCCTGTTGCATAAAATACTATAAAGAACACAAGGGAGTGTTTTAAATCGACACGAGTTGTTAATTACCCCTTCGCACGAGTAGAGCTTCGACATAGGCAAGTAATGTCCTACTTTGCGCACTAGTGCCACCTTATATACTGTACAATATTTTACATCCACTAAATACAGTATGTGCTAAGTTGCTTAAGTTTAAGTAACTAAAAGCAATGAATCCTAATCCTAGCTCACTAGTTTTTATTAGAACCTACAATTTTTGACAATTTAAATCTTAAATATAGTAAATATTGTTCAATGTATAAGGTCACAGTAAGCTGTCAAGTTTTATTAGTAAATGATTAAACCTGAATTACCTTTCATGTCGTCTGCAAGAGTATGCTGGCGTTCCTTTTTTAAGAACCTTTCACAAAGTTCTCTTTCGGCTAATTTTGGTGGAAACACTGATTCCCACGAGCCAGTCTCTGAAGATAATGATGACGACTCCATAATAAATATTTCTTCATTCTGGCGCTGTTTTTCTTCCTTGGATGATTTGCAGCAACCTGCATCTTTGTGTTTGTTCGGCTGGCCGGTCTTCTGGCCGTTGGTCTCCGCGTGGGAGTGCGCGCTCACGGACGACGCGTCGCTCGCACTCACAGCCTTCATCCGGTGACTAGGGTGGTTGTCTATAGCGGGACTGGGCGTGGAGAAATGGGTGTCATCTATGGTCAGGTCGTGCAAAGTGCTCTCTGTGAGAGACAAGTCGGTCAACGTGACGTCTTTATGACTGGTAAGGCTCTCCATGAGGCCGGTATTCTCCAAGCCGGAGTCGGATGAAGTGAATATGTTCTCCATTTTGGTGGTGTTGTCCCCAACATTTAACGGCGGGAGGGCGGCCGAGCAGCTGGCGCTGGCGCTGGCGCCGGGCGAGAAGGCGTAGGCGGCCGAGAGGTAGTCGGAGGAGGAGCTGGGCTCGTCGGTGACGAGGCTGTCGGGCGAGTACGCGGGCTCGACGCCGCGCTCCGAGCCCGCCGGCGGACTCGTGTGGCTGCTTACAGCGCCGTTGCACACTATATCATTACCTCTTATCGCCTCCGATCCGACCTTATCTTTAATATGACATTTAAATAAAATATCACAACTGTTGGAATGTTTCACTATTTTGGAGGTGTGACTAGAACTAAGAGACAACGATGTGGGCTTCTTGCTGCACTGCGAAGATTTGGCTCTCTTCAAATCATCAGACTGCGTCTTTATAATAGAGTGGAATGCGTTCGATAGTGCATCCTGTTCGATTAGTTCCTTTTCTAATAAATTCCCATCGATCGGGACCAGAGCGTAATATTCCTTTGTGAGCTCTGTGCTTGGACTAGAGCTTATAGTTTTGTGGCTCTTTTCGATATAAGGACTTAAACACTTGGGGGTCAAGAATATTTCCGTTTCCTCAGAATCTTCCTTATTTTTTGGAACAATTTTTATAACTTTAAATGCCTCGTTCAGGTATGCCAGTATTTCTTTCTCTTGATTTCTGATATTGCACTCAGTGTACACATCGCTGAAAAAAATATTACTTGATTATTAAATTATATGTACTTTAAAGTTGAACCAAAACATCTACAGATAATTCGTTATAAAACTTATAAACTCCGGTGAGATGAAAATAAACTTGAAAACATCATATCGACACAATACAAACACGTCAACACAAATAAACATAAATGGCCATAATGTGGATATTATCTCGTGGCACCAGCAAACTCTCGTCTTCGTCATGATAGGCAGTGGTCATGATAAAGTGGCAATAATAGTAGATTACACACATAGGTAGCTAGGCCAGTAAAGTAAGAGATTGGTCAGATTCACATGTAACTGTCGGCCGATGCGGAGCTGAGGTCAACAAACTTGTGATCTGAGGTTTTCTTATTTACCGGCTAAGGTGTGTTATGCTATTTTCTGTTCGACGGAGCTGGAAGGCGGTTACTTCGTTTACGGAAATGGCTTGTGACTTTACGCTTTCCTGCCGGAGGACAGCAAAGAGTTTTCAAATGTAATAGCAAAGAGGATCAAGTATTATAGAGAGTTACTGTCGAAGTAAAATGTGTAATCACACTAATCACAGTGCATAGACTGCCATCTCTTGACAAAGGCTTAAAACTTTTGAACCTCACAATTTGGCCCATATTCTTAGCTTGATATGTGTTAAAATGTAAAATATTAATATTAGCGCCATCTAGCTGAGCGTCCCCCAAATGTGTATCGCCATCTAGGCCACCGTACCTTTTTCTGTATGGTACTGAGGTATGTTTTTTTTTTAGACTTTATCTGTCTAGATGGAGTTATATATGTCTTTGGTAATAGTGACTATACTATCTGACATTTTATTTTATGGGACACATCTGCCCGCAGCCTATATCAGACTTTAAAAATCATGACTGTTCCGAGTCTATACATATTAAAAATTATGAAAGTAGGTCTTAAAATCTTGATCATTTTAGAATGCGTGGCCCTAACTACCGAAATGGAAGTAACCTCTTCCCTAACAGACACAGGCTTAAAAAGTCCTAACAATGTGTGTGGTACATTAGTTCGACATTATATAATCGTTTATAAGCTAAGGAATATTTATTAAATGAAGCTTTGTATTCAATAGAAGAATTTTTGAATAACAATAATTTTGTATATGAGTATTCATCATCATCATCATTATTGTATATGTATTATGAAATTGTTATAACTAAAGTTACTAAGATGGACATAATTGTAATTTTGTAAATATGATTGTATTGTAACCTTTGTTGTAAATAAATAAATTGAAAAATTGAAATTGAATTATTTTGCGGTACTCGATAAAGTGACGGTGATGTGGCTATCATAGTATATAGTACGATCACTACATTTTTACTATGACAAGTGACGGTTAACCTTTGCAATCAATATCAGCTGGGCAATTTTAGGGGCAAGGGGCAACTTAAAGGAGAGCAGGACAGTAGGAAAGAGCTTCTAAAATATGCATGCAATATAATATTAATTTCGAAACACATAGCTCCGTTAGATTTTTTTGGAACCGTGGATTCATCGACGCAAAAAAACCGAACTACTTTTTATGCAAAATCGATGCTTTATGAAAAATTGTAAAAAAAATATGATTATAAGTAGGTAGCGATAATAATTTCTCCTGTTACATATTATGTTTACCTCTTTTAATAGGTACCTATGCATAAATAAAATAAATATAGGTAGTTTTAATTAAAATCCGTAATATGATGAAATTAATAAATCAATTAATATTACAGGCACTTAATGTGAAGGTATGTAAATACTCAAATTAAACAATGCTGATGTACCTAGTTTCTTTATGATAAACTATAGGCCAATTTCCTCCTCTTCTTCAAGTAGCGATTTACCAGCCACGTTAGCCTGTCACTTTCTCGAGTCCCATGTAGTCGCTTAGCTTCAAACTCATGTCCTTCCTCAATAAAAAAAAACAAATCTGAACATAGGATGTATCCCAGTTTGAAGTTAAGTGACCCAATTACGTCCTAATTGATCAACTCACCTGACGAAGGAGTATATTTCATCGAAGGTACTGCGCCCAATATTCACATGCAAAATGGTTTGAAGCTTATGGTAAAATTCGTTCGTGCGTGCTTTTAGTATACAAGAGTGAGTAAGGATTTTTAGTTTACCGCAAACCACCTCAAGATCGGAATATATAGACTCATCAAATATTCTGCAACAAGGTAGCGGAAAAATGTAAGCAAACACAATTAATGTTAGTGCAATGTAGCATTCTTATTGTTACATAGACATATTAAATGCGAGTGTCCTGACTGATTGACTGGTTCATCAACGCAGAGCCGAAACTACAAATGCTATAGGATGAAAGTTTAAATGGGGATTTAATTTTATTGTGAGTCAGGAACTTGAAACTTTGTGACAAGGTAAATTTAATAAAAATAGAAGAAAAGTTCAGCGTTTTTTGATTTTCGTCTCCTATAAAGTGTGTTTTCACATTATCCGATCCGATATCGGATGTCGGTAGGATTACAAAGGGAAAAATCAAAGATGGCGTCTTTAATGTACAGTACTGGACAAAATTCTTCATACACCGACATAAAAAAATAAACTTTCTATCATAATTTCTCTACCCTTAAACTTAACATCACAGTTGTGTTTTTGGCTAATTTCATAACGTACAACATACAGACAACAATATACGAGTATCAATGATTGTACGATTATTGTTTTACATGGGTATAAATATAAATATTAGTACTTTTGGCTCTGGACAAATTTGATCATACAGTAATTAAAATACGAATGAAATGCAATGTATTAGTGTGTATGGCTTTCATCTGCTTTAGATATGGCTGCTTGTCTCGGAGGAACATTATCAGGCACAAACTGTAGGTATTTATCTAACCCAAGCTTTTTCCTGTGTGCCTACTAAAGTAGGCAAAGTAGGTATAATTCAGAATAACATTTGATATTTTCTTTGTTTTTCCAAAAACTTCCTTAAATTTTGGCTAGGATTGATAACATGAGACTATGTCAGCTATTGAAGCTACTTAATCCTATGAATCACAACGAACGCATGAAATAGACATACTAGTATTTTCTTTCAGTCATCTTTTCATATATATTCAGACGGGCGATGGCTGAAAGATAATACCAGTATGTATATCTCATGCGTTTGTTATGATTAATAGGAATGAATAGCTTGAATGGCTAACATAGTCTCATGTAATCAATCCAAGCCAAAATTTAAGGAAGTTTTTGGAAAAATAAAGAAAATATCAAATGTCATTCTGAATTATACCCACTTTGCCTACTTCAGTAGACACACAAGAAAAAGCTTGGGTTAGATAAATACTTTCAGTTTCAAACATAAAATGTTCCTCCGAGACAATCAGCGATATCTAAAGCAGATGACAGCCATACACACTACTACATTGCATTTCATTCGTATTTTAATTACTGTATGATCAAATTCGTACAGAGCCAAAAGTACTGATATTTATATTTATACTCATGTAAAAAAATAATTGTACGATCATTGATATGTTATTGTCTGTAGGTATGTTGTACGCCATGAAATTAGTTAAAAGTTTTCCAATACAACTGTGATGTTAAGTTTAAGGGTAAAGAAATTATGATAGAAACATACATACTATCACGCCTGTATCCCATGAAGGGGTAAGCAGAGCACGTGAAACTTCTCAAGTTTCAGTGCCACTCTTGGCAAATAAGGGGCTGAAAGAAAACGAAACTGTGACATTGCAGTGACAGGTTGGCAGCCTCTCGCCTACGCCACAATTTGCCCCATATCTCACAGTCGCCTTCTACGACACCCACGGGAAGAAAGGGGGTGGTGAAATTCTTAACCCATCACCACACGGAAAATATATTATGATAGAAAGTTTATTTTATATGTCGGTGTATGAAGAATTTTGTCCAATACTGTAATAGGATATCGGTCCTATATCCGATATCGGATCGGATAATGAGAAAATGCACTAAGAGTGTTAAGATGGGGATAACTTGAAACTAGGTGCAAAGGTAATAAGTACATAATACGAATAGGAGAAAGGTATATTATATTACTTTTAACTAATATGTCATTTTCCTAAAATGTGTAATTAATAAATATCATAAATTCACCTACTCATAAATACTCTCCTATATTATAAGCGAATTTGGGTGATAGGTACAGCAGTCAGCTGCAGAGAAAAGTAGACCGCCTTGCATAAAAATTTGTATGCATGGTGGTCTACTTTTCTCTGCAGCTGACTGTACCTAGGCCTAGGTATAATATTCGTAATATATTTGATCTAAATGTGCGATAACTGACTTTTCCCTCTTGTGGGTTTGGCAGGAGGAGTCTTGTTAAATTTATAAAGACTTTTAAGTATGGTGTTGGTGAAGATCTTTCAACACACGACATGAGTTGCACCTGAGCCAAAAGCGTTACGAGTACACATGATAGCATGGAACAGTTTGAATAGTACATACCTAGCAATATCTTCCTCCAACTGCCTTTGAAGATGAATCTCCAGCAGCGACGCTTCGTCCGAGGCTGAGGGCTCGGCTGCCGACACCGGCTTAACCCTCGTGCGCGTCCCCGGCATCAAGCATCTCTTACACCTGCAACCAATGCACACATAGCTGCAACACTACACCCACTATCTAACATTATAGATGCAATCGCATTAAACTTTAAATTTTAAATATTTACGCCTATCGAGCTTATTTTATATTATAGCGTTATCCGGGAGCCTTGGCAAGATGAAGTTGACGGTTTTCAGTCAGATTAACTGTGATCAGGCTTTCAGTGCAGTTTCAAAACTAGGCCCGCAAAAGCAAATAGGAGGAGCAGTATACATTTTTGACTACCTACGCAAACTCCTCTTTGATACAATGCTAATTTCAGTGGCACTATGCAACCCAAGAAACTGATAAGTGACGTTACTTTTATGATAATAAGTACGAGTAAGTGCGATAACACGGACGAACTGTACAATTTTGCAAATCACTTGATTTATCAGTTCAGTTATTAAAAGGGTAGTCACTTCACTTACCTAAGGGCACAGACCAAAACAACAAGACGGCCCTTACAGGGCGACTCGCGGTCACCACGCATACGAAAAATAAGGTTTATATAAGTATGAACGCGCGCGACACCGGTCAGTAGCGCCCAAGCTTACGACCCGCTAACAGTCCCTATGTCCGTTCGAAAAAAAATCAAAAAGAATCAAATTATGTTTCTAAAATGGTGTCCTGTAGCATAAAGTGGTGTGGCAAATCAACAAACAATTCAACATATAAAAAAGATGGAATAACATTCCACAGGTAAGTCAAATTCATTATTTTGTTGAATATTGTTTATTATCCGCGGAGTTCATTGTACACTGGGTAATATGGTTGTACTGGGCGGCGCCGAAGTATGCCCATCCCTTTTCGTCAAGTTAGGAATGCGATATGCTATCCCTTTTACGTAAACGACTAGGGATGGGGGCCATGTTTGTTTATGTCTGTTGCGGGAACTTCGTGCTGCCGTTCGTACCATATGGTACCATTTAATGAAATATAAAAGAGAGGTGATTTGTAATTGAGAATAATTATCTAGAAACTGTAGTTTTATTTAGTTGCTTGATTAGTTTAGAATAATTGGTATTCATTAGTAAGTAGAAATGCATAGTTTAGTTATTAGTTAGTAGAAGGATTGTTTTTGAGGTACTATCACAATAATTACTTAATACGAAATATTAGCAGTTATTCAAAGTAGGAAAAGACCATGAATGTGACATTCTCCTTAACAAACGTCCATGGGATACGATTGCCACCAACGTTTCACCTTTGACCTGATGATGAACTTGGAAAAAGTGCGACGGAACTCAGAGTTGGTTTGTGTATGGCATATGTTGTGTGGGTTTTTTAGAATCCTCTAGGGGAGCAGTTAGGTCTCCGGTCATGAGATGGAGCTGATGATGAACTTGGAAGAAGTGCGACGGAACTCAGAGTTGGTTTGTGAACGGCATATGTTGTGTGGGTTTTTTAGAAACCTCTAGGTGAGCAGTTAGGTCTCCGGTCATGTAGACTTGTAGGAAGAATATTTAATCACGAAATAACTATAAATAAGTTTGAAAAACTGCATGTAGTATTTTATTTGTTGCAAAACAAATTCACCACGGTACCGGTACCGGTACCATTGTCTATAATAAACATGTCCCATCCTTACGGCTACGCGTGAAGGTGCGCCATTATTTGAAACGACCAATGGCAGCACCGTGCGCTCCCGCCTCGCCCCGCAAGGTTTGGTGATTTGCGTCTCGAACAATATTGCTTCCAATAGGCTTCTATGGGGGTGTTCTGTGCCTAAGGGTAAGGGTTAAGGGAGTGAAAACTCTAAATTTGGCAATTCAGAACCATACTTATGATTAACCCTAGGAAGCTAATCCAGCATAATGGCGATAGGCTTAATTTTAGAACTCTATTTCATGTAACTCAAACTGTTTGGGCAGCGTTTTCGATTAAAGCTGTCTGACTCGATTACAAAATATTGTCATATTTCAACCAATTTACACGAAATCTCAACAAATTACATACCCCTTCCTCACAGGAATCACTCTATTCATAGGTGAAAACTGCATGAATATCCGTTCAGTACTTTTTTGAGTTTATCGCGAACACACACACACACGCACGCACGCACGCACGCACGCACGCACGCACGCACGCACGCACGCACGCACGCACGCACGCACGCACGCACGCACGCACGCACGCACGCACACACACACACACACACACACACACACACACACACACACACACACACACACACACACACACACACACACACACACACACACACACACACACTCAGAGACACACCGACAGATGCGAAACTAGAGATACATTTGGTTTATTTATAAGCTAGAATAAGTGCCGTGATATCAAGATAAAATTCAATCTTAGAAAATAACAATAATTTATTGGCATTGTTTTGTTGTTGTTGTTACCCAATAGCAGTATTAGCTTAGCCTAAGTATAATATTATATCAGACTGTCAAGCCACGATAGGTTTATCATGTCATCATACAACCCTTCATATATTTAGAATAGTTGATATCTAATCTACTTAAGGTCAGTGCGGGCAAGACCCGGCATACCTACTTTATTTGAAAAAAATTGAAATGTGGATAAAACTAGATGATTAAAGTAGTCTGTGGTGACCCGCATGGTCCTATGAGCTAATAAATATTATATTTTACAAAGCTGTTATAATATTTCAGTGAAATAAGGTAAACTTACGTAAAAAAATAGCTTTTTAAATGGCTCGGCGGGTTGACCGTCTCCCCGCGATGAGTACCTAAGGCAAGACCGTCTAGTGCTCGTTGTTGCGTAATTTCATATGGGAATAGGTTATCAAAATCATGATCATTGGAATTTTCCGTAATAACAGTGAATAATGTGTTAGATATTAAATAAAATATCGTAAAATTTTTCAGATGATAGGAAAGTTTTTTGACAGCACCCATGACTCCATATTCAGTTCACTTCGCCATCAGGAAATAGAGTTCACGTAACTACATAGATTTAAAAGAGTCCATTTACAACAACAGTACAGCCAATATAAAATTACAAGCCTCCGGCCAGCCGTTCAGAATCGACAGAGGCGTCAAAGGGAGACCCGTTATCCCCGAAACTTTTCACTTGCACCTTTGAACAGGTATTCAGATCAGAAGCTTGGAGGCCTCATGGGAAAACAAAGGCATTGTCATCGGCGACCGATGACTAACAAATCTCCGGTTCGCCGATGACATTGTCCTATTTTCCTCATCAGCCCGAGAACTCGAAGTAATGCTCCAAGATCTAATAAGCTCAGCAAGCCTTCAAGTTGGTCTTACAATGAACAGGACCAAAACGCAGTTGATGACCAACAGCACAAAACGTAGGGTCGAGGTAGACGGGCAGGTAATAAACTATGTCGACGAGTATATGTATTTGGGCCAATTAGTCTCCTTCAGCCATAGACAGGACAAGGAAGTCGAAAGCCGGATCCAAAATGCATGGAGGAGCTATTAGTCTATGAAGGAACTGATGAAGGGTGACCTTCCTCTGACCTTGAAAGGGAAATTCGTTGACATGTGCATCCTGCCTGTCCTACGGTGCTCAAACGTGGTCACTCACCGACGCGCAAAAGACCAAATTGAAAGTTTGCCAAAGAGCTATGGAGCGCAGCATCCTAGGAGTAAAACGGATCGACCGAATCCGCAACTCCACGCTGCGCTCAAAAACACGCATTACAGATGTTGGAGTTAAGACCGCCAAGCTGAAATGGGACTGGGCAGGCCATGTCTGGCGTATGCACCCACAGAGGTGGGCAAAAATAGCCACTCTATGGATGCCGCAAGACGGGCGAGGTTGTGGCAGGCTCAGGCGGAGATCCCCCCGCAGGTTGCTCACCTTGTCGTGGTGGAGGGGCTTAGTAACCGTGGCTTGGTCACCCACGGTGAAGCGAAGAGGCAACCAGGGCCGGCTTGTTGCTGGGCGAGCTGGCCCGAGGAGGATGCTCCAAGTGGGCTTCATAAGCCCGCTTGTGACGCATTGGCGGAGGACCGTCGAGGAAGAGGAGTGTCGGTATTGCGGTGAGCCGTTCTCCCTGTCCTCGGCGGCCGAGGTGGGATCGCAGGGGGAGAGGCGTGATGGTATAGCGGTGCGCCACTCTCCCTACCCCCTGCGACCTTGGCGGGGCCGCTTCGCTGTAGCGGCATTGGTGGGGCCGCAAGGGAAGAGGAGTGCCGGTATTACGGTGCGCCGTTCTCCCTATCCTTTGCGGCCGACTTGGTTAGCGGTGGAACCAAAGACCATGTCCACCGCCGGGCGCCGGAACTCTTCTGGCGCCCATGGAACCTGCGGGTGATGGTTCGGGAGTCCCATCACCCGCCTCAACGAGGTTCCGAGCTGGAAGGCCCTCCCGTGTTCCGAGGGCCTTCAGCGCAGTAAGCTGCCTAAGCAGCTTTCGAGAAGGGCCCGCAAGGGCAACGCTGACGGGGTATCGGAGGCCTACAACCGAGTGCCCGAAACCCCGTCCAAACAGCGAGCGGCGGAACGCCCCAGGGGGTTTAGTCCGTGCGAGTCGGACATACCCACTGGCTTCTCCCGGGCCAGTAGGATCCATAATGGATTCCCCCTGGGTCATCAAAAAAAAAAAAAAAAAAAGGCTCAGGCGGAGATGGCGGGACGACCTGGACGTGTATCTTAGCGACTGGCCGGAGATCGCTCATAACCGGGACAAGTGGAGATCGAAGGGGGAGGCCTTTGCCCAGCAGTGGGACACAGTATAGGCTTTCAATAAATAAATAAATAATATAAATAAATAAAATTTTCAACATATGAGCAACACTGAATGGGCCGCGAACTCGCGGCCGCCGGCATGTAGGTACTTGTAGCGCGGCAATAGAATCGCGGAGTGAGCCGCCCCTGGTTCGAGTACGAAACACGAATCAAGTTTTATTGTTAACTCGTGTTCGTCCTAGGGATATCTATTGAAGACCAATGAATTAAGAAATGAAAAACTGGTATACCTTCGGAGGCGTAAAAAGCGTAGATAGGTATATAAATACAAAAGTTATATTCAGTAGACGAACTTCCCAGATACCTAGACGGGCTTCCTGACACTGACCTTATCATACAAATTCGAGAGCAATCGACTTTTTACACAAAACTGAGGTACATATTAAAGAAAAAGAAACCGATTTTTATTGGGGAACCTGGTGAAAGATTCTTACGAATGTTGGATTATGTAGAAATGTTCTTATTTCAATGAAAAAAAATCTCGATTTATCGGGTTTCACCTCCAAGTCCTCCAGCCCCTCGATATAATTAAGTAATATACATACTTACATTTAAAAAGTTCTAGGTTCTAATACTAACTGCTTATAAAAATGCCAGGTAAGATAATATTTTGGCTGAGTTGACTGACTGTAGGTACCTACGTAGTATTAGTCCTTCAAACCATCTGTTGATTGTAGGAGTGATGTTTTTACAATCGGATATTTTTATATTGAAAACAAAGGTATGTAAACAAACACAAATCTTATTGTTTTATAATAAAACGGAAAATGAGGAATTGCCTAGGAATGCTGTAGCGTAATGCACATTATTTTCTAATTCACCGAAATATTTTTATAATAAAAGGGAAAGAAATTAACTATGTGTATGATTTACAAATATTATAACGTTATATGTGAGTTTGCACGGGAAAACGTCCCACTTTGTCGATTGCTTTAAAGCCGCTTTGTCAGTTTATTCATATAAAGATACAAGTAGATCTCGCCTTAATGGTAACCGACAAAGTGGGACGTTTTCCCGTGCACACTCACATATTATGTTACAAGAAGGGTGAGTGCTCAGTCGGTATATTTAATACCTAAGTATAATATTAATTTGGTATGCTAATCATGCCTCAGTAGTCAGTACTGTCGGGCGCGAATGACATCATAAGGTAGTAGCAGCAACATTGATATCATGCCTATTCATGTTACGCGCTGCGTTCAGCTCACGACTGTGTACTCGTACACCTGTGTATCCGCCTACGAAAGCGATACATCGACAAATTTAACTACCTAAATAAAACAATCAACACTAATATCAAATAACTATTTACAACTTTACGTAATATCTACTCTACCTTACCTCGTCAGAACAGCTGGAAACTGACCTGTGTAGTGTAGCTAATACCATGAGTTCAGAATAGTTACATTACCTACTCATTTAAACACGAATCACATCAAATATAATAAATTTGATGTACATCAGTAACCACGGAGTAGGAGCCCCACGGGTCAACCGGGGCTCCGGAAGACCACGTCGGCGATGGCGGGATAATCGGCTTGGACTCCTTTTTGAAAGATTGGCCAGATATTGCTCCAAACAGGGATAAGTGGAAAAGCGGGGGGAAGCTTTTGCCAAGCAGTGTGACGTATTGGGCTCTAAATAATAATAGGCTACTTGACCCTTATATGATTAAGTACTGTCAGATTAAATATTACCATATTTTATTATGACTTAAAAACAGCAAAAAATATTTTTAAAAATATACTTTTACGTAATCAGGCGAAAACAACACAGTCATGTTAATCTATAGATTATCTGTGCATCAGGTCATTCTACTCGAAAACAACATTTTCTGACTTTTTAAGTATGAAGGCATAAAGTTCAATATGTCAGTGATTGTTTTGACATGAAGTAAGATTCGTATTCAATGACGCCACGACATCGCTGTCAGCGTTTTCGGTGACCAAAATAAATAAAAAATACACACATTTTTAATCGAAAATACGTAGTCATCATACACTTTTAATACCCTTAATCTATTATTGTTTTTTTTTTATGTCAAATACTACATTATATAATATTGTGCCAAATTCGATGAATCTCCTAGCCAACTGATGTACTCGTTAAGTGATCACAATCACTGTAAATGTCAGCACTGCCATGTATGCTAACAGCTATGCAGGTCACTTTCTATGTATCTCGATCGTACAGACATATTAGTTAGTGACTCGTGGTAAGGGTACTGTCACTATTACATTTGCCATTGTGTGCATACGGTACTTTCGCATGGATGTATCTCATTCTTAATGGCTTGTACTCACTTAGTGTTAAGTAGACGTATAGGTACTAGAAACAAAGTTGCGCAAATGTTTGCGAATATACTCTGTCAAACAAGTCTGTCAGTAAATAAGAACAAAGAAAACTATAGGTATCCTTTTCTCTAGCACAGCACCCTAAAGAAAAGGATGCATATAGTTTTCTTTGTTCTTATTTACTGACAGACTTGTTTGACAGAGTTTAGTTATTTCACTGTCAAGCTCATAGTACCCACTTGTACATACATAGTCTAGCCACAACTTCTGTCACAAATGTATGAACTGATCAAATATAAAATTAAACAGAAAGGTTTTAAAAAATAAATAGAAATTATATTAAAGCCTGTTTTATGCTTAATAAAATGTGATTTAAATTATCGATCGTGATTTCATATAATTATTGATTACTTTAAGATTTTCAATAGACGTCAGCGCGCGGAAATATAAACTTTCTCAAAAGGAAGAAAAAAACATTGTTAAATTAGTCCAACAGTATGAATGTAACAAGGGAGCAAAATGAGATATTTACGGCGGGGGCGTACATTGAATCCTGAACGAAGCAAACGATTCTATAATTATATATAATAGAATCCTGAGCGTAATGAGGGATTCAAGTATTAATGCCCAAGGTGGAAAATTTTGTTACCATGTGACACATACTATATTTCACATCACCTATGAGAAAATTTATATTATGCATATAATAATATGTTACATAAACATAAAAAAATTGTATGTAAAAATTTTAAAATTGTCCATGAACAAAAAAAACAGTCACTTTGCTCCCTCATAGCAGGGAGGATAAGTGCCACTTTGTTCCCTCCTAGCATGGAATAAAACACACCTTTCCGAAATGGTGATGTGAAATAGTTTTTTGTATGTAATTTGAGGGTTTACTGGTGAAATGAGATAAGTTGAGCAAACTGGTTTTTGAAATTCGAACTATGTCTAATTTCCACAATACAATACAATACTCTTTTCCCCACAATAGCTCGGAAACACGTGTTTTGTCCTTTAATACCAGCGGGTAAAAACGCATTTTATCCACTAGTGGGTAAAGTAATTTGACCTTGAATAAAGTCAAATTAACTGCTTTAAAATTGATAAAAGTAGGTGAATCTAGTAATAAAGATGATTTACCACCTGTGGAACTACTGAAAGCAGTGATAAATGCATTTTTTGCGTTGTAGTTTCCTCGCTATAGTGAGGGGAAAAGTTTTGTGTTACACTCGGGTGCAAATGTATTTTACTTTCGTGTGTTAAAAAACTCACAAGTTCAGGATTCTAACTCGCTTCGCTCGTGGTTCAACTATAGAATCCTTTCACTTGCTCGTTTTTCAATTCCACACTCGGCGTTAAAATACAACTTTGCCCCCTTGTATAACAAATAACTATTATTGCACACATAGTTTACAAGTAATACACAAGAAACAAAACAAATTAAACAGAGGTAACAACAGGCGGTCTTATCGCTTAAGAGCGATCTCTTCCAGACAACCTTGTTGACAATGTTGTTATTTCAAGGACAAATTATCTTGATTTATCGGGTTTCACCAGTAAACCCTGTATTAGAGATGGGCTGAATATGGACTTTGCCGAATACCAATATTCGGCCGAACATTCGGTTCAGCTCTTACCGAACCGAACATTCGGCCGAATATTCGGTTACGCCATGTTTTAAAAGGGGATGTTCATTAAAATTATTTAATGATTGATAATGGTTACATATGTTACTACAACTATGTTTTTATGATTTAGTAGATAACTAAAACTTCGTTAAAAGTGTTAAAACCGCTCTGAACTCATCTCAACTCTTAAACTAAGGTTTTTTAACTTTTTTACAAAACAATTGTATTTATATTTTGACGCATAGGTTTCTCTCTTTTTAGCAGTTCCTTAAAAAGCTACTAAAATAGGAGCGTATTATCCAATGGAATACGTAAGATTTACATTAGTTATTTACTTTGTTTATTTGGTAAATATTCGGCAATGCAACCGAATTCTTCGGCCGAATACAACATTGAAAAACTTGCCGAATATACCGAATACCGAATATTTACCGAATATTCGGCCCATCTCTACCCTGTATATGAATCCTCTTTAGAACTTGGTTACTTTCTGGTTAGATTTTACTACTTGAAGATGAAACAAAACATTGTACAGCAGCAATATTGTCCATTTCATTCACATGAATTATATACAACATTAAACCTACTACCTAGAGTTTTTAATTATGTACCTGTAACTATTAAGAACATAAAAAATTAAATTGAAAATCCTTGGTGAAACTTAGAACTACTTTAAATTATTCAGGAATCTTTCATTTGTATTGGAAATTATAACTAACAACTCTTCAGCAGTTTCAAGTTCAGATGTTGTTGACTTACAATGTTTACATTGTATAATGTATAGGTGCATAACTTAACTCAAGATTTAAAAAGAAGTATGGGTGTTTCCTGCAAATATTTAGTGGGCCGTGAAACAACCATGTAATCTAAGCACAAGCAATATTATATGTCTCTTTGCAAGAAAAAAAAAATTTGTTCAACACAAATGTCAACTCACTGACAAAACCAGCAATACCTCCGTCAAGTTATAACTTAGATTTTATTATGTATGTCATATTTTATTTGCATTTATTTAATAAACACTATAAATGTTGCTCAGGCAGGCTCATGTAGTAACGGGACCTATTGATCACCATGGGCTCAAAAATGTATGCTATAGTAGAAACCATACAATTGACATGAAATATGACTATCAAAAGTCTATCAACTAAATAAAATGGATAGATATGAATAGGGCATATACGCTCAGCAGCAGAATAACATTTTATTCTAATACAACTTATACAAAGTTTGATAAAAAGACATTGCTAACTAACCAACAGTGATCTACGCGTACAATTAGATTATTATTAAGAAAAACAACTATATTATATGATCGACTAAAATAGATTCACTAACGATAATTATACACAACACATTGAAATTCGGCACAAAATATAAGTAAATACTTAGTGTTATGTTCTGTCCCAGTATTAAACAATAATTATTGCAAGGTTAAATACACACAAAACAGCACTCTATTGATTGGTTTTGTCACTGAATGTCACGGAACTCACGGAACACTATAAAATACATCTCTGCTTCTTCAGTACTTTACAAATTCGTAAAGATATTCTTGCGAGTTACATTTGTTCCACTTAGTAGGATTTTTTTTTCATTTAATGGTGTCTAACGCATTTTCTCTAACAAATTAAACTGAATATTATACTTACCGCTAAGATTCCAATAAGTTACAAAATGATTAGTAGAATAAACTTATTTAATATTCACACTGGATAATAAACAATCGGCTTTTCAAGACTGCTCGATCGATAATTTTACAATGCTGTCGTGACATTATAGATAGAATAGACTATAGAGAGTATAGAACTATAGAGTAATTACAAGACAGCGACTTCACTTCAACATAATAAAAGCTATAAAAGGTTAATAATTTATTTTATTTATTTCAAGTCTTGTTAAAATATGTTTTCAAATGTATTTTAACGAATAAACTAATAAGTTGATTTGAATCTAATTTAATAAAAATCATAAATATTAACACAAAGCAACTTACTTATTTTTAAGTGGCATTGTTAATGTTATGATATTATTTTTGATAATTTAGGGTACTTGTAACATTGTATTTTAGTAAAAGTATATATTATGAAAAATATGAATAATCGTCGTCCGTCGTAAATCGACCGCGGACGGGAATCTGGACAATGGAAATACACATAACCGTGCAAACTATCGGTCGACGGACGCGGACGTGGCCTTGAGCGCACGGACGTCCGATCGAAATCTGGCTCTCTGGATGTTTTGTTCCGTGCACACTGATAGGTCGCGGTCGCGGTCGTTTTACGACGGACGTCCGCGTAGTGTGTTCCTAGCTTTAATATAATAAAACAAAAATAAAACTTGATCTGTCACCTATGCGTAAAGCGGAACGTTCCAATTTGTATTGATTTTCAATTTCAATTTTCTCTCGCGCCAGTCGCTTTCGTATCTACCACCCAACTGTCGTTGACAGATCGTTACTCGAAATATGTAGTTTTCGTAAAAAAACTTGTTAATCTTAAAGCTTTATTAACGACGTGGCTTTTGTGAAACGATAATCCTATCAATGATCTAAAGTTCTTTGCACTTATGTCTTAAAAGAATACGTATTGGTAGAAAGTTAAAAATATGTGCTTTAGACGTATTAGCAATAAAGTCCTGCGATATTCAGAATGTAATTTACACACTTGATCTTGCCTGAATTTACTTGTTATCTATCTCACTCTAAGGTTTACGCTTTATAATGGAAGTTATGCCTTTTTAAGTATTTTTCAATACTTACTGTAGAACAATTACACCTATTTATAATTATGTAAATATGGATACACCATCTGAGAACTGGGACCCAGGTAATGTGTTTACAAAAGTATTCCTTCCTTTTTTATTAGCAGTATATGTGTTTTAAATTGAAATCTAACAGATTCTACTTATTTAAAGCACTTACCCGTCTATTGAGCTCACTGAAAGAAGTCCAATCTGGCGGTGAAGATGTAGCCTTTTTGAGTGAACTTCTACAGTCGAAGCAGCTACATGCATTAGTTCAAGTTCACAACAAGATTGCAGCCAAAGGAAAGGATGATAAATTCTTCCCACTGCTGTCAAATGCTATGCAAGTCACACTTGAAGTTCTGGATTTATTGGGTAATGTGGTCTCCATATCTAAAGAATATCAAGAACTTCTGAGTCTATTACAGAAACCACACTTCCAGGTTGGTATTGATGTGGATAGTCATTTTGTATTTATGTGTTGCAAGCTAAAGCGACACTGATACACAATTTTTTGCAGGCAATTTTATGCACACATGATGCTGTGGCACAGAAAGACTACTACCCCCACCTGCCCGACGTGCCATCAGATGCCGATGAAGAAGAAGAAACGGTCAAAATAGTTCAACTAGTGAAGAGTGATGAACCACTGGTACTCATTATTTGTTTTACTTGTTGCAATTGCTTTATTATTATTTGTAATATAATATGTAATAATCTAAGTTTTTACACTTGCAATTCACACCCGCCAGTATGACTACTAACTCCAATTGACCTTAAAACAGATATGCATAATTTAATTTACTGTATGCTTTGGGTTGAGTGATGTTAGGTATCATTTTATAAAATTATGACTACAGTAACATGATAAAAAACTTAACACTAAATAAACTCATTTCCTTAACATGTTTGGGCTTGTTACTTATGGTGTTGGTGGTACTGCTAAAACTTAAAGTCTATTTTGAATTGGAAACTACGGCTTTAACCATAACCACTGTCCAACATGCTAATGAGTAAAGTACAACAGATGAGTATTCCATTATTTTTTGAATGTAAAGTAATAAATTTGTAATAATTTGTTTACATTATCTTAACCCAAAATAAAAAGAATTGTAAGGTCTGAATAGTAGTTGCTATGCCATGTTTGTGCCTTATCACAGTGACAGCCATCATGATCATAAATTGTCACTGACAAAATTTCTGCTGCAAGTTATACAAGTTATTAGTATCAGAGAAACTTAATCTTACCAATACTTTTTAACTATGAGATATCTTAGCATTATTTAAATATTAACTATATAATATGATTTATTGTTAAGGGAAACCAGATTTCATTTCATTTAGAAATAGCAGCTATGTTAAAAAAGATGATTAGCTAACATATCCATTATATTATATCATTTATATCCAACAAGATCAGCATGCAAGTGATTTAAGGTTAACTTAATGAATTGTAATGAAAAGTTTGATAAAGTTTGTCCTACCCTAAGTCTTATTAGTTGACATGATATGTTGTAAATAGTAATTAGGTGGGCTAACATTGAAGAGACATATTTTCTATCAAGGGTGGAGCCCAGAGTGCCGAGCCAATTGTGGTAAGTTAATTCCAATACTTAGCTGCTATTTATTTGAATGCTTTCTGTTCACTTATTCCTGGCTTGTGATTTGTATCTACTTGGTTCACACACTTTTGTTTGTCTGGTCGTTGTATTCCTTACATGGTCAAGTTATTAAAATTGTGGACCACTTTGAACTTGGTCACAGTGACTATACACGAAGTCGGAAAAGTATTTCGTTAAATTTCCACTGAGGTCCGGTTCCAATTGGTTGATAAATCGGAGTGCTTGACTGTGAGTTACCCTTGCTCTCGAATTTCCATACTTATTAGCTGCTATCTCTAGATGTTTATACAACTTATGTTGTTATTGTATGAATATATCTGACATTAGGTATGTGACTTTAGTTTTATCCCTAAGCTATTTCTTATTTTAACACTCGCTTTACAATCATATGATGTAGTAAGTGACCTAGTTAGTTTTTATTTTAGCTGGCGGTAAGTAAACCACAGCACAGTATTTTCACTTCAATCTGGCAAAGGTACCTAATTACAGGCATATTCTGACAAAATACACACACCTCCCTGGTGGCGAGACGTTTCTAAAAGGCCATAAGCGCAATTCGTTTACATTGATAAGATAGTAATCCATAATGTGAGCACTGATTATTAAAATAAAATGTCTCAGCGAACTTTTTAACTATCATATCAGAGGCAAGGATTTAGCTTAAACTTTATATAGAACCTACTTGATTTTGAACCTTATTTCAAAGCCACAGGCTCCAGCTTAGAAAAAGTTTTGTCTGACACAGGGTTGCGTTATCCCGGCATCTGCCACGGCTAAAGGGAGCCAGGGGTCCGCTTTGACAACTAATCCTAAGATTTGGCGTAGGCACTAGTTTTACGAAAGCGACTGCCATCTGGCCTTCCAACCCGAAGGGTAACTTATTGGAATTAGTCCGGTTTGTTCACGATGTTTTCCTTCACCTAAAAGCGACTGGCAAATATCAAATGACATTTCGCAAATAAGTTCCGAAAAACTCATTGGTATGAGCCGGGGCTCGAACTCACGACCTCCGGATCGAAAGTCGCATGCTCTTACCGCAGGACACCAGCGCTTGTCTGATACAGGGTAATTTCGGTTTATTTTTAGTTATAGGTACCAATAAGAGAGGTCTACAACTTTCATTAAGTACTTTGTTTTATATTTGCATTTTAATGAATATTGATAACCGTTAGTCTAAAGGGTTTAGGCATGTGGAACCAAAAGGTACCTTCTCAGTGAAAACTTATTCCTCACTCTTAAGAGAGTTATGTTATGAGTATGAGCGACCGGTCGCCCTTTCCCTTTATAAATGTAAGGTATCTCTTGCCCATATTTGTAGGGAAAATATCCACTGTTCGGCGTCAGTTTTTTTGTTTACAACATTACCTCACTGTAGAAGGAAGTCATGAGTAGATGCTGTTTAAAATACTTAGGATAAGAACTCTAGCTGAATGTTGTACATGTATAGGGCGCGACGATCAAGACAGACGAGGAGACGGGGAAGATCGTGATAGCGCGCGTGATGCACGGCGGCGCGGCGGACCGCTCCGGGCTCATCCACGCCGGCGACGAGGTCATCGAGGTCAACGGCATCGGCGTCGAGAACAAGACGCCCGCCGACGTGCTCGCCATCCTGGTACACACCACATATGCCCTAGCCAGGCCTACGTCACTCGCTCGCGATCGCGCGTTAAGTATTACCTACACGCTAGCCGTTCATTCGAATGAACAAGTGGCCGAGGGACGCCACGCACCCGCCTGTGTAGTCGTGTGGCACGTACCTACTATTCTTCTGAGTTTTACGTAGTAACTTATTAGTATTAGTTAAATAAAGCGTAGTTATTTGTCGTTTTGCGGGCAAGTGAAGCATCTGTACGTTAGTAACTTATTAATAATTTGTGCCCTAGCTGTAAAAGCGATGCACGGCGGCGCGAAGGACCGCTCGAGGCTCAGCCGCGCCAGCGACGCGGTCGTTGATTATTTCAACTCCCTTCCCTTTGTTTTTAACGGAGCGGTGATGCAGTTAAGCACAATGTGTTGGACTTGCCTTTCCGTAGCGAGATGAGGGTTGGCTCTACTTACTAAGCCCACTCCTTAGTTTCTCTCTTTAATGAACAGTCAGTGGAACCGAGGTTTTTTCACTATTACGACCAACCCTTTCCCACAAAGCGGGTAGCGGGCGCTTATAAATGGAATGATATATGTAACTCATTTGAATAAAAGCAGGGCCAAAATTCATGCCATACCTGTTACCCAACCAAAACTAGTGACATATTATATTACGTATATTTTAGGAAAACTAATCAACTTAATAGTGTAACTTATTTCATATCCAAAACATACAAACCATCATCCTAATCCACAGCGCAGGCTTCGTCAACCGCAACAAGCTTTGTCCAAAACCCTAGCAATACCTACACGCTCCCATTAATCTCCAAGACGACATGTGTCCGGTGCAAAAGTCCCAAAAATACTGGCTGCATTACCACGCTGCACTGCCAACGATATTTGCTGGACCAGGTATGAGCCAGCCCGTGGACCCCCACCTCGCTATCTTAACCGCAGTCCCAGGCTTTTAATGAAAGTTTTCGCCTCAGTACACCAGGGGCCACCGGTTTCTACCGCAACCGGGACAAAGTCATACACCTGTTCCAAGTTCGAGTATTTGGAATGCTTCAACTTGGCTGCACTCTCCGCCGCAGCCCCAGCTCTCCGTGCTACGTGGCATATATTCTTAGTACCTATTGTATGTTACGTTACGACTTATGGTCTCTTTTAACATTTTGACTGCGGTGGCGATGCTCAAACCTATCAATAAAGGATCACTAACATTATTGGGCACTTTGAGCTTGCCGTCCTGATCTGATGGTTATCTACAAGTTCTAGAATCTACATGATTGCGGATAACAGACATAACAGTATACATTATTTATTTACAGCAAAGCTCGGAAGGCACGATAACCTTCAAACTGGTGCCGTCTTTCGGCAAAGGCGGTTCCCGCGAGAGCAAAGTGAGAGTACGGGCCCTGTTCAACTACGATTCGGCCGACGACCCCTACATCCCTTGCAAGGAAGCAGGGCTCAACTTTAAAAAGGGCGACGTTTTGCACATCGTGTCGCAGGATGACGCGTACTGGTGAGTTGAAGGAATACTCTTCACATATTTTTGTGGGCTGCTCGGTATCAAAAGCCATGCCCACCATTTTTTACTCCGTGACTTTTTAAGTACCTATCTAAATTTTTCTACTCATTCATTTGAATTGAATTTAGTAAGAAACACTCCGGGGACTTTGCATTTATTGTGCCATTTCCGGTTTTGCTCTCCTAGCAAAATTTGCTTCTGTATTTAAGTACAGTCGTGTAGCTATAACCGTGGGAACTAATGATATAGACAAAGTATTCTTTAAAGATTTCAAAAGGACGCCTGTTTTTCATCAAAAAAGAGTTGTTTCCTAAAAAATAATATCAATTTAGGTGGCAAGCGCGTCGTGAGGGAGAACGGATCATGAGAGCCGGGCTTATACCATCGAGGGCCTTGCAGGAAGGCCGGATCATCCATGAAAGGCAATCCGACCCGCAGACAATGGAAGGTACATACTTCAATAAATATGTAACGTATTATTATTCATATAGGGCAACGCTTAGTCATGTCAACGTGTTCTATGTTATAGCCATGCGATTGTTGTGTTATTAAAACTAGCGCCGCCTACACAGCTTTATTATTCAAGGGCATGCACATAATATCAGACCCTTTAGCACAACTTGCCTTGTCGCGCGCGAGTCCATACTTGAAGTCGCGCTTGATGTATGGACTCGCGCGCGACAAGGGAGGGTGTGCTAAAGGGGCAGGTTTATATAATCATTAATCATACCAAGGGACAAAGATTTTGATAACCCAGCCGGTCCAAGTGTTATATTATGTTAATTATGTAGGTACCTTTCAACTTCTATGAACAATATGATACCTCTATTACTTAACTCTATTTACTTAATCCTTGCACATGCGGGGCTTTCGCTCTCAGCTTTTTTGGTATTATTAAATTGTATTCTGTTTTTTTCCATCTCACTTATCGCATCTGTTACCTATGTTTAAAGACCATACTATAATACTATGTAAAGTCACAGCATTCAATGTGCATACATTCTCATTTTTTTATTATTAAATGTATGGAATATTTATTTTAATTTGTGACTATTTAGTAAACTATTGATTTACTTAAAAAACAACATTGGATAAATAAAAGTTTTCATTTTTATGCAAGTTGTATTGTATGGGACATTGTTTCCTGTATTTGTGGATTTTCTTACCGGTTTATTTCTGGTCCCATACCATTTGCTCCTTGGATAAGAATGGAATCGGTTGGCTTAAGAAAGTTTCTTAATCTTATTCTTGCAACCTGTACAATTTTCTGTACAAGTCTCACTAACCCAGAAAGAATATACCTACATCCCCTGTATTAGACTTATATTGACTAAGATTGATATCGGGAGCTCGACATAAATCAAAAAGATAATCACGGTCTATATCCCGTTCAATATAAGTCTAATGAAAATAACCGTGAATCATTCAAAACTCTTACATCCCCTGTATGCTATATTGCGATAGGACTATTGAACTATAATGTCGAGAGCTAACTAAAAAACTTTTGATACTTCTGTCTGTGACGGGCAGACGGAACTTTGTTTAACAAGGGGGCAAAGTTGTTTTTTAACCGCACGTGTCAATTTTGATACCCGAACAAGCGAAAGATTCCAATATTTCAGAAAGTAGAATCTTGAGCGTTGCGAGGGTTTCAAGGCACGAAGATTAAACAAAAAACAAACTTTGCCACCGAGTGAGACACAAAAATTTCCACCACACGAACAAAATACTAACTATAAAAAATCAAACTAAATCAAATTCATCAATTTATTACATATTTATGATTCAAAGCATCATTTATAGGTAAATTCTATCAGTCAGCTTAAGACTGCAAAGATTTGTATGAAATTACTTTTCACTCTTGTGGATAAAATGCAATTTGCTGTCTGTTTTCGAAGAATCAAGGGGGCCTTTACCAGTTGGTGTGGTGAAAAAATATATCTTGCTAAGCTACCTTACGAAATACCTGCATGCTGTTCTATGAAATTTGTAGATATACATAAGTTTTGCTGTGCTGTTGAGAAAGATATATGTATGTACTCGTACTTGTAAAATATCCATAACCCTTGTTGATTTCTCATATTTGCGGTGTTGGCGTTTTTTACGTTAGTGTCTTGTCTGTCTACTGTCTGACATTAAACAGTATAGCATTGCTACTTAGCCCTCTGCATTCAGAGAAACGCTTAGCCCCTTCATAAAAAAAACCTTATGTTCCTGACATTTGTGTTTTATCCCTTTCTCACATATAATTAATATAAAACATGAATTATACATGTCCAACTAGAACCTATGCAATTATGGCGCTTCGAAGAGATTAAGTTATGATCCTTTCCTTCATAAAAACACATACATATGTATGTATACCTACAGGGTGGGGCGTGTAACAAAAGCAAAAAATTAAACTGTAGGCTTTACTCCTTAAACTGACCAACATTTGTTCAACGACTTTTAAAAATCATGATGTCTTGAAATTATCAATTTTTCATACAAATTAATATTAGCTTCAATGTCCGCCATTATTGTTGTCATTGACGTTGTCACACTTTAGACTTAACATAATTAAACTCTTTGGAAAAACTTTCAAGGTGATCAATATAAAAATACAAGTTATTTTTAAAAGTCGCTGAACATATATTATTATGTTGGTTAGTATAAAAGAAGCCTACAGTTTATTTTTTTGCGTTTGTGACAGGCCCCAACCGGTATAAAATATAAAAAGAGTCCCGCTTTCTTTTTTGCGAAATCTTAAACTATACAGAGTGTAACAAAAATGGTGGTGATCCGTTTAAGGGCGTACTCAGTATCGTATTCTTATCAGGAAAACGTAGAAGAAAATTTTTTTTTCGCTATAAAAATTTTCACTTTTGTATGAGCCGGGCCGCGCGAATCGGTCGAATCTCCATACAAAGTTAAAAAAAATTTTGCGAAAAAAAATTTTTATCCTACTTTTTCCTGATGAGAATACGATACTGAATACGCCCTTAAACGGATCACCACCATTTTTGTTACACCCTGTATTATGTGTATATGTATTAGTCTGTACCTTTAGGTATTTAAATAAATATAAACAAAATCTACCCTCGAAAGGCTCCTTATGCCAGTTGAGGGTAAATAAAAACATTACACAACCAACAATGAAGGTTAAAGACAGGTCACTCAGTGTGACTCAGTGACAGATCCGCTTGGTTTTTGTATTTGATTGATTAATCGACAAATGTTGTAACGACCCGAAAATATACAAGTTATTTGTTTATATTCTTTTAAATACCTTAAAGTAGGGTATACCGGGTGTCCCGTACACCAACGCCAAAATTAAAAGGGCTGATAAGCGAATATCTCAAAAACCATGTCATTTTCACTGTGGTAAAATTTGATAGGTAATGTGATGTCCTATCACCCCTTTTAATTTTATCGTTGGTTTACGGGGCACCCGGTAGAGTGGGGTAAAACGGCATGTATTGGATCGGCGCATGAAAGTGATGGTTGGTTGTAGGCAAGCCGGCGCTGTGCAGCCCGACGGGCGGCGCCGGGGACTGCGCCCCACAGACTCCGTGCTCGCCCTCGCCCGCCGCCACCGCGCTGCTGCCCTGCAAGTCCGTGCCCAAAGTCAGGAAGGTCATCTACGACATCACGGAGAACGACGACTTCGACCGAGAGGTACTTGGATACAATATTTCAAAATAAATAAGGCCGAGTGACTACTAATTTTGACCAAACGATCTGAGTTAACATGAAATTTGGAAATAGATTTTGCCAATACAGATGGAATGGCTTTATCGAAAATAGGGGAACCAAGAAGATGGAGATGGTCCTTTGATAGAATTTTAATATTTGATGCTAAATTTGAAAAACTTTGAAGTGTCTGTGACGCTAAAGAGGGATTCAATATTTGGATACATATTTATAGCACGACGTTGGACTTGAGGCTTTATTAGACAAGCCTGGCCGTCACGGACTCTTGCTCTTGTTTTTTGCCTAAGCCTAGGAAAATGAATCCTAGTATGATTTTGGTTTCTGTGGCAAAGTGATAAAAGCGGAATTTTATCATGCTTTCTGAGATTCATTGTATAGCATAAAAGTGTTCTCTAGTATAATTAGACTAGGATCCCGAGAACAGTGTCGTATGCACAATTATACCACCGCAGTTTAACGTCTGTGCCTTGTAGTAGGTCTCCCAGGCTTCAAGAAATCTGATGTTGCCCGGGTGAAAAATAACTACAAGGATCAGAAATCAAACTGCGGTCTAACAAAATTATTCATACGACACTGGTCTAAAGATCCTGGTCTAAATTTTAGTGTTATTGAAACCCTAAGCTAAGTTGCATTGCACATTCACTATCAGATAAAAAATGGCGCACTACGTCAGAAGCCGGTCGTAATTTATAACTGCCCACTTGTATGACGAGAACTTGCCCAGCGGGTTCTCCGGCATCTGATCAAAGTTCACGAGTGCCCACAAGACGGGTTCTTGGTTGCGAAAGTGTTAAACGAAAGCGATGTTTTGTTCGGACTTAGCCGTAGTCAGTTCCAGTGAGACTAGAGAGGCTATATTTGAAGTGAATGTTGTTATTAGGTGATACCAACATATGAGGAGGTGGCGCGGCTGTACCCGCGGCCGGGGCTGGTGCGGCCGCTGGTGCTGGTGGGCGCGCCCGGCGTCGGCCGCAACGAGCTGCGCCGCCGGCTCATCGCCACCGACCCCGACAAGTTCGTCACTCCCGTGCCCTGTGAGTCCCAGCACCACCGACCACCACTCTACACACTACCGCACCGACCTTGCCTTCTCGCTCGCGAGTTCATACATCTAGCGCGACTTGAAGTATGGAGAGAGCAACTTGTGCCAAACCACCAGGGGCCTGTTGCGTAACAATTTACAACTCATATTACAAGCGGTAGTCCACAATCCACATCCAATTCCTTTTATAATAGGGAACTTGACTGTAGTTCAAATAAAATATTTTATACCATGCACGAAATAAAGCATCAGATAGTTATAAGATAAACATGGACAGAAGTTACTTTCAAATCCAATTTCTATTTAATAAGTCAGGTAGAAATATATAAAGTAACTGAATTGACCGTGACGTCACTCAATTCGATTTCATATAAATTCCATATTAGCAAGTCGTTCAAATTCGTTTTGACAGTTCTTAAAAAGAAGCTGATTTGACTAGGAGGCAAGTAGCCTATAGAGTTCCACTTGTAATACAAGTTGTAAATTGTTATGCAATAGGCCCCAGGCGGTTTAGAACTTGCGATCTCGCGCGCAAGTCCATACATCAAGTGCGACTCCAAGCATGGACTCGCGGACGAGAGTGCAAGTTGTGCTAGATCGACAGGTATTGGAAATTGCGCGGGATAATACCTAAAGTTTCCCGGCAGCTTCTACGTTGTACGTTATGGAGACAGAATCAATTTAATTTTTCAAATTTTAGTAACTGCAACTCGTATGCGAGTTCTCGCACCGTGTAAAAGGGGCCCGTAGTCTAAAATATTGCCATGTTTCTTTGATTTTTAATAATTATTGTGATTTAGTTAGTATATTACCTACAGTAGACTATCAATCAAAATCGCAGTATTTGAAGATTACCAGTAGAGTCTGTTCGGACAGAGGGGATTCACGGAATGAAGCCGCAAAATTGCATGGGGAAATTATGAATGAATTCATTGATAAATTCGCCATGCACTTTTGGACCTCACTGTATAGGATCATATAAAATCTATTTTCATCACACTCGCACTTTAAATGTGTTTGCACGCAGGTGGAGCGTGAGTTATAGAAAAATCGTTCTCCCAAAGGGAATAATGAAATTTCTGTACCGTGTACTTAACTTTTTTACATCTATTTACATATTTTTTACATTGCGAGTGTGATGAAAAACATTGTGTGTAACTCGGGGAGTATGAATATTAAACTTGAGTTTTGAAATCGCTCCGGTGAGCCGTCGCGATTTAACTTACTCTCGTTAGCAATATGTAACTTCCTCCCCTTGTTGCACAATGTACTATTAATGTACGTCTAGTCTTCGCCTAAGGAGCATCTTAAGGTATATCATTTGGGTAGTTGCGTCCACATTCTCTCCACAAAAGTCAAAATATCGGTTTGAATCAAAGACATATATAATTCCGTATAGACAAGGTCTAAGAAAACGTACCTCAGTACCATACAAAAAAGGTACGGTGGCTTAGATGGCATTACACCTTTGGGGTACGCTCAGCTAGATGGCGCTAATATTAATATTTGACATTTTGAAACATATGAAGCTAATGAATATGAGCCAAATGGTCAAAACTGAGGTTCAAAAGTTCTAAGCCTGTGACAAAAGATGGCAGTCTATGCACTGTGATTACACATTTTACTTGGACAGTAACTGTCTATAATAGTCGATCCTCTTCTGTTTGGATACAGACACATCGCGAGCACCAAAGCCGAGCGAGCAGCACGGCAAGGAGTACATGTTCGTGGCGCGCGAGGCGCTGGAGAAGGACATCGCCGACGGCAGGCTCATCGAGCACGGCGAGTACAAGGGCAACCTGTACGGCACCTCCGCCGAGAGCGTCGAGACCATCATCAACTCAGGTCGCTACCACACTACAGACTACAGGGGGGTTACACTGAGAGAAAATACAACCAGTTTTCATGTTCGTTCAACAAGTTTTTTGGTTAAAATAGCGCCTACGTGCTCTTTGGTTCAAACAACAAGCTACTTGTCATTTGAATCGGCAATATATTTGAATCAACAAGTCGATTTTATAAAAACAACCTGACACATATTGTTTTAAACATACGTTTGGCTGATTCAAACGGATAAACCGCAACAAGTCGAACTTGTTAAATTCACAATGCAAATTTCTCTGTGTACCATGACGTACTAAAGACGTTCAGTTTAGGTTGAGAGAAAGGGACACAGCTATAGCAGTTACATAGCTCCGGCCCTCTCTCTCAACCTAAACTGAACGGCTTTAGCGCGTCATGGTAACCCCCCAGACATAACCAAACGTGCCGCCTAAGGCACTGGTCCCACCGCGAGCTAGTAAGCTATGAGCTATCGGCTATATAAACGAACAAAAGATAAGCATTCCCGTGCAAATAAAAGAGACACGGCGATTTTGATAGCTCACCGCTGGGCGAGTACATCGCCGTGTCTCTGTGCAAATAAAAGAGACACGGCGATTTTGATAGCTCACCGCTGGGCGAGTACATCGCCGTGTCTCTGTGCAAATAAAAGAGACACGGCGATTTTGATAGCTCACCGCTGGGCGAGTAACTATCAATATCGCCGTGTCTCTTTTATTTGCACGGGAGCGACTATCTTTTGTTCGTTTTTATAGCCGATAGCTCATAGCTTACTAGCTCGCGGTGGGACCAGTGCCTAAAGTTGCCTTTAAACTCACTATAGTATTTTTCACCTTAGATGAATACGGTGACACTTCCAGAAATTCTGATTTACACATACCAAAAAAAAAAATTAAAAATATTCTTGCGTACTAAACTATATTTTTGCGTAAAATACCTCTATATAAAAACTGTAAGTACTTTTTTTAAATATAATTGCATTATCAAGGTCTATTAACTAAATTCCATTAAAATCAGAAAAAATAATATTGTTTTAAATAGCGCAATGCATGAAACGGAAAATACTAGGGGCAGGCGGATGTCCTGTTACATACATTGTTTATTTAAAAATAATATTATTTTTCTCTTGTATTTGATGGAATCTATTTAATAAGTACTGATATTGCAATATATTCAAAAAAGTATCGTTAAAAAAAAACATGATTTTTTTCGAAGTATAAATTATAGTCCAAAAATATTTTGCGAACATAGTATGCGTTATTCAGAATATCTGGAAGTGTCACCGAACTCATTTAAGGTGAAAAATAGTATAACAGACACAAACATTACAAGTCTATGGAAATTCCCGAACGTTAAAATTAACGAACGCTAAATTCGGTAACGGACGATTTGGTGCAATCTACCCTAAGTGAGCAGTCGTAAATTTTACTTTGACCGTAACTCTCTACATAGGTACACGATCCTCTTAGGCATTACTCTAAAACGCTACCTAAAATGAATAAAACCAGCCGAAATTGTGCGAGATTTGTCCATTTGTGTTTAGCATGTGAATGATTGTGGCATGTGTTGTGTGGGGTCAGGGCGCGTTTGCGTGCTGAGCCCGCACTGGCAGGCGCTGAAGATGCTGCGCACGGCGCGGCTGCGGCCCTACATCGTGTTCGTGCGACCGCCGCCGCTCGAGCGCCTCGCCGCCACGCGCGCCGCGCTGCACGCGCGCTCCACCTTCGACAAGGAGAGCTCGCGCGCCTTCACGGTACCTATCCACACGGTGTATAATAACATCAACCGATACTACCTATTACTGGGGCCCATTACTAAAAACTGAAAGTTACAAGTTACAAGCGAAAGTCTCTTTAGTGGGGACGTTTATCGACAAAAAGAGGCCAAACCTTTTTTTTCTTGACCAAAGCATGAAACTTGGCACAGTTGTTCCTTATATCAAAATAAGCCGATTAAGATCGGGAGCCTTCGGGAGCCTCCCCCCTGGGGCTCGGGAGGGGGGGGGGTCAAAGTACCGCTTCACCCGGCTTGCTTTGAAAAATTCTAACATACCCCGTTTAGTTCATAGGTCATGTTTGGTATCGTTTTCGAGTAAATCAATAACGTAGAATTCATTTTTGGTACTAAAATTATAATTTAATGGTAAATAAAATTAAAAAAATGAAAAGTTTGAAATTTTCATCTATGATTTACAAATTCAAGTCATCATAAATGTCAAACTGTTTGCTTTTTCTACAAATAAAAAATATGATATGAAAGCCTATTTAATATAGATTATGAATAATATAACTTTTACCCACCTTTACTAACGTTAAGTTTTATAAAAAAAACCTTTAAGCCGCGCGGCGTCGGGACGCCGCGAGCGTAATTTTAAAATGCCTTTATTTTAAAAAACTCTATTAGAACCCGTTTAGCTATTAGGTCATGTTTAGTATCGTTTTCGAGTAAATAAATAACGTAGAACTTAGTTTTGGTACTTAAATGACCATTTAATGTTAAATGAAATTAAAAAAAAAAATCTGTGAGTTGCAAATTCAAGTCACCATAAATGTCAAACGGTTTGCTTTTTCTATAAATATAAAAATATGATATTAAAGCCTATTCACAAAGGATAGTACGCGTTCACCTACGCGAGCTTAGACTGTGTGCGGGGAACGCGCCTCTTTCATATATTTGATCGCCAGTGTCAGAGGTGTGTTAATGCATAAATAGAAAAAGATTCATTATTATTGACTCCGGTGTCGACAACGGCAACACTCGGGTCGGACCACACGATCTAAAGACCGACTGTACCTGTTATTTATTCATTGTAGTGAATCCTGAAAGAAATTTATATAATAGTATTTTATACAATCGTGATATAATACAAAACTTTTCAGTCGAGTACCATGTGTAGTACGGTACGAGAGTGAAAAGTTTAATTATATCACTATTGTATACTTTTTCTACGAGTCATCATCTTCATCATCAATGGACGGAAATATCACCATTCATGCAAGTTAAAATTAATGTCAATAGAGTCGTTCACCGTTGTATCAACATCGAATTACCTAGCAACCAATTGTTTGTAATAACCGTCTCTGATTGGCCGATAACGCGACAGATAAAAAAAATGTGTTTCAGATGCAGGAAAATTTGCCAGATATCGCAAATTAGTATAGAAATTGTATGAAGTTCTATTTTTGAAATTATTATAGTTAACTAAAGTCAATTATAATGAGCTTATTATAATTGAGTCGGAACTGCCATAGAGTATCAAACACTGAAAAGTTAGCACTTATACATGGTGAAACATGGGTCGTAAACAGAAATATGTTTTTCTTACTGTCTAACTTTAGCTTAAACATGTGGACGATATGAGGGGCAGAAATATGTACACATTGTTAGTTAATTATTTATTTTAAAATGTTGTTAAATTACCGAGTCTCATGGTCACCCTAATTGCTACGTTAAACTGTCATAGACCTAGATAACATTCATCATCTAACCTCTTTGTATTGGCTGGTAAGAACCAAAAAAAAATATTTATTGACAATGGCAAATTCAAAAGTCATAACATAGCATAACATCAAGCAACGAATTTTTATTGAAAAGTAATAATTCTCGTTTACAATGCCGCCTGCGTATCCTTATACTTTTATTGAACGTTACGATATGATAAGATTTTACGCTCAAACTAATAGTACAGAGCAAACAAGACAAGCATTTAGCGAACGTTACCCAGAGTCACCAGTCCCGACACACAACCTGATTCGCAGTATGATTCATAATCTCCGGCAGTACGGACAGTTTACTGTTCCAGCGCACGCGCAGGCCAGAGGAGGGCAGATTATTCGTCCGGAATACTTGCACAGGCGGATACGGAACTTCTTTAATAGAAATCCACAAGCGAGTACTAGACAAGCTGCCAGACGCTTTCGTGTAAACCAGATGTACGTGTGGCGTTTGCTTAATGCGTCTGGCCAACACCCGTTTCATTTTCAGCCCGTACAGGATCTCGTGTTAGCAGATTACGCGAAAAGGGTAGAATTTTGTCGGTGGTTGTTGCAAAACCAAGATACAAACATCTTATGGACCGACGAAGCGACATTTACGAGGATCGGACTTTTCAACCAACACAATGAACATTGGTGGAGCGAACACAACCCACACGTTGTGCGAAAGAATGCGTATCAGGTGAGGTTCAGTGTGAATGTCTGGGCGGGTATCATCAATAATACAGTGATTGGCCCTCACTTTATTGAAGGGCGTCAGAATGGGGCGAACTATCTCCGTTTCCTACAGCAGGTACTCCCCGAATTGCTAGAAGGAGTGCCTGAGGAGGATTTAGTGAACTTACATTATCAGCAAGATGGAGCACCTGCTCATTTTCAACGTGACGTCCGTAATTACTTGGATAACGAATACCCTGAGCGCTGGATAGGCCGAAATGGACCCATACAATGGCCACCGCGTAGTCCTGACTTGACGCCTTTGGACTTTTACCTATGGGGTGAGATCAAGAGAAGGGTTTATGAACAGGTATCCGATACAGTGGCAGAGCTGCGTATTAAAATTATAGCCGCTTTTAATGAAGTAAAAGCCGACCAATTCGTGCTGAGGAGGGTCAAAGACAACCACCGAAGACGGGCACAGTTGTGTAATGAATTAGAAGGCGATCATTTTGAACAGTTATTAAAGTACGTGTAAAATTAGCGATTTTTTTTTTTTTTCAAAATAAAATATGATAACAACCAATGCCAAGTGTGTTTACATTAAGTGCATAATGTAGGTTCTTGGAATACACAGATGATCTTGTTTGAGAGTCTAAGTAGGTACTCGATTGATAAAATAAATCTACATAACAGTAATTTTAAGTACATGCACTTAAAGCTACAGTCTAGTCCCGGATAGGGTGACCATAAGGTTGGTGTTTTTCCTATTTTAAATGAATATCAAATAAGTTTTATTGTTTGCTTAAAGAGTTAATGCAATGAATTTGCCTTAAAACACTGCAATAGAAACAAAAATTACTGTTCACGACCCATGTTTCACCCTGTAGTTTAGTCTGTGGTGTCCTAATTGACAGATTACTCATACTCATACTATACATTCCCTTCACAGAGACAGCTGGGTACACATGGAACTGCATAAAGAAGGCTCTACCCTCTTTATGCAGTTGCATCGGTGTTTGCAACCTGATTTACATTTACATCTTGTAACTTCTAAGCATATACTGGCCACTTCAGTGTTGCCTGACTGGGATGGAAGGAAGAAGGAGACGAATGGGTACCACACTACCCATTCGTCTCTTTCTTCCTTCCATCCCCAAGAAGACGGACTTGGCAAATTTTGGTGTGGCACCAACGCCTGACTCCAAACAAGAACGCCCTGAGTCCCATTTCTCAAAACTGAAAGTTACAAGTTACAAGCGGAAGTCTCTTTCCAACTTGTCATATTAGACATTGAAAACCACTTGTAAATTGTAACTTGTAGCTTCGAGAAATGGGCCCCTGGTACACTGTGCGCAGTATATGCTGATAGGCAGCCTCTGAAGGAGGTATGTTCTCCAATTGTCGATCTTTTATGGTACCTAAAGAGGTAGGTACTTCGACCACTCATTCACCGTTACGCAACGACTTGGTCTGAAACAATATGTGCATTATCATTTTAGAGTCTACAAATATCAAATTACAACTTTTTGGTGGATCACGTAACCTTCAGTTTTGACGACCGGTCTGGCGCAGTCGGTAGTGACCCTGCCTGCTACGCCGCGGTCCCGGGTTCGAATCCCGGTAAGGGCATTTATTTGTGTGATGAGCACAGATATTTGTTCCTGAGTCATGGATGTTTTCTATGTATATAAGTATTTCTACATTATATATACCGTTGTCTGAGTACCCACAACACAAGCCTTCTTGAGCTTACCGTGGGCCTCAGTCAATCTGTGTAAGAATGTCCTATAATATTTATTTATTTTATTTATTTATTTATTTTCAGTATTACCCACTTACGTTACGTATCATACAAAATTATTACAAACTTTAGTAGAATCTGATTTGCCTCTGATATTTCTCCATCTTGTAATAGTTTGACACCTTGGGTGGCCTGGCTAAACTTCAAAGCCAAAAGAAAACGTTTCTAGATTAGACATAGGGCCGGTTGCATCAAACCGTCTGTCACCGTTAGTGTTCGTAAAATTTTATCGTATGGGAAGTTCCATAGACGTCTGCCGCGTGACGATGATGTGTCTGTTAAAGGACAGCTTGAAACGATCAACAAGGGAGAAACATGGCCACCCAAGGCTTCAAACTATTACGAGATGGAGCAATATCATAGATAGGCTAATCAGATTCTACTAAAGTTTGTAATTATTGGGTCGGTAAGAAAGTAATGAGCGATCGATTGAATTCCACATAAAATTTTTGAGAGAGTTCTAGAATCTTCTATGGTCGAAAGTATATAAAGGGCGAGTCGCACAGTTTCTCGTCAGTCATTCACTAGCTGTCGCCGAGCTAATATAAGGAAGAAAATGGACGAATTAAAAGTGCATGTAAGGCATTGCTTACTATATGAATTTCAGTCTGGCCATTCAGCCGCCAAAGCAGTGCGTAATATATGTCAGCGTGTTGCTCCTGAAGTTGTGTCTGAGGCCACGGCGAAACGATGGTTCCAGCGGTTTCGTAGTGGCGACTTTTCATTATCAGATCAACCTAAGTCTGGTCGACCGGTGAAGATTGATGTAGCCAAATTAAAAACCTTAATTGAAGGAGATCAGAGGCTAACGAGTCGTACTCTTGCTACCGAGTTAGGCTGCTCTCATGTCACCATAGAAACACATTTACACGAGTTGGGAAAAAACTACAAATACAGTGTTTGGATACCACACGAACTTGATAGAGATCAACTAAACCGCCGTGCCGATATCTGCATACAACTTCTGTCTTTTCGCCGCACATTCAACTGGTTGGACCATCTTATCACTGGAGATGAAAAATGGGTCTTATATATAAATCACACACGCAAACGTCAGTGGCTAGCTCCAAACGAAAAAGGAATAGAGGCACCAAAAACAGAGCCTCACCCGAAAAAAGTTATGCTGTCCGTTTGGTGGGATATTCATGGTATTATTCACTGGGAACTCCTACCAAATGGAATGACTGTTACCGCATCAGTATACTGAAATCAGCTTGAAAATTTAAACCAAAAAATCTGTCAGAATCGTCCACAGCATGCTAAAGTTTTTTTCTTACACGACAATGCTCGCCCACACATTGCAAAAGTGACTCGGCTAAAGCTTTTGGAGCTAGGTTGGAAAGTGATACCTCATCCACCGTACTCTCCAGACTTGGCACCTACGGATTACGCATTGTTCAGATCGCTAAGCAATGCCTTGAATGAAAAAAAGTTCGATGATCAAGCCCATCTACGACAGTACGTAGCTGAGTTTTTTGAATCTAAACCTAAGAACTTCTTCGCCGATGCTATTCATTCTTTACCAGAACGATGGAGACAAGTAGTAGATAACGAAGGCCGTTATATTTTTGATAAATGATTAAAATAATAAATTAAATAAAAATTACAATATTGGTTATGATTCGCTCATTACTTTCTTACCAACCCAATATTTTGTATGATAGGTAAGTGTATAATAGTGAAGGTGATCCACCAAAATGTTGTAATTTGATAGTTGCAGAATCTGTTTAAATAAAATGACAATGCACATATTGTTTCAGATCAAGGGTCCTTACGCAGCAGTGAATGAGTGCCGGAAGAACCTCTTTACTAGAAAAGATCGACACTTGGAGAACATACCTCCTTCCGAGGCTGCCTTACTTCATCATATACTGCCATTTGTCTAAGACTGGGGCTAAAGACATGCCAACCACACCCTTGCTGCCGACGCATTAGGACACCACGGACTCCACTGCCAGTCTAGTGCTGGCCGAATTTTGTGACACGCTGCACTTAACGATTTAATCCGCAAGGCTCTCGGCACAGCGAACATACCGACAACCCTCGAACCTGTCGGCTTGTCAGCAGCAGACGGAAAGCGGCCTGATGGTTGCTCGCTTTTGCCTTGGTTTCTGGGACGACCCTTGGCGTGTGGCGTGACCTGTGTGGATACCTTCGCTCCGTCCAACGTCTAACGTTCGGCCCAGAAACCAGGGACTGCTGCTGCAAAACGCCCAGTTTAAACGCGCAAATATGTATTTTTAAAAAACAACTACATATTGGCGGCAATTGCATTTGAAACATTTGGACCATGGTCATCAGACACCAAGCAGTTCGTGAAGGAAGTTTCCACCAAACTTGTCTGGGTGTTTGGTGACATACGCATAGGCTTTTACATCATATTTTTTATTTAAAGAAAAAGCAAACAGTTGACATTTTTGTTGACTTGAATTTGCAAATCATAGATGAATATTTTTTTTTATTTATTTACCATTAAATTATAATTGCAGTACCAAAAATAAATTCTTTGTTATTAATTTACTCGAAAACTATATCAAACATGACCTAATAGCTAAACCGGGTCTAATAGAGTTTTTAAAATAGAGGTATTTTAAAATTACGCTCGCGGCGTCCCGACGCCGCGCGTCTTAAAGTAATTTTTTTGTGGAACTTAACGTTTGTGAAGGTGGATAAAAGTTATATTTTTTATAATCTATATTAAATAGGCTTTCATATCATATTTTTTATTTATAGAAAAAGCAAACAGTTTGTCATTTATGATGACTTGAATTTGTAAAACATGGATGAAAATTTCAAATTTTTTAATTTTTTTTAATTTTACTTACCATTAAATTATAACTTTAGTACCAAAAATTAATTCTACGTTATTGATTTACTCGAAAACGATATCAAACATGACCTAATAGCTAAACGGGGTCTAATAGAGTTTCTAAAATAAAGGCATTTTAAAATTACGCTCGCGGCGTCCCGACGCCGCGCGTCTTAAAGTAATTTTTTTGTGGAACTTAACGTTAGTAAAGGTGGATAAAAGTTATATTTTTTATAATCTATATTAAATAGGCTATCATGTCATATTTTTTATTTATAGAAAAATCAAACAGTTTGTCATTTATGATGACCTGAATTTGTAAATCATGGATGAAAATTTCAAATTTTTTATTTTTTTTTATTTTATTTACCATTAAATTATAATTTTAGTACTAAAAACGAATTCTACGTTATTGATTTACTTGAAAACGATACCAAACATGACCTATTAACTAAACGGGGTAAGTTAGAATTTTTCAAACCAAGCAAGGTGAAGCGGTACTTTGACCCCCCCTCCCGGGCCCCAGGGGGGAGGCTCCCGAAGGCTCCCGATCTTAATCGGCTTATTTTGATATAAGGAACAACTGTGCCAAGTTTCATGCTTTGGTCAAAAAATTTAAGGTGTTGCAATAAACTCCCCAGCTACTTTCCAACTTGTCATATTAGACATTGGCTACCACTAGTAAATTGTAACTTGTAGCCTCGAGAAATGGGCCCCTGATCACATTTTAAGACTAATGTGGCATCTAACTTTATCAACATTTCACCTAGATTCAAAGTGGCCTTTAAATCACGAGTTGTGATTTTGCAATTTACCTATTCGCATTCGTTCATTCAATATCGTGCCACGTTTTACAGTAATGCGTCAAATATCGCACTAGTGCAGTAAAATATCGCATTATGTACTGAAATAGTACATTACGATACGAGTGCTACTATATAGTCTACGTTATAGAGTGTTAAATCGACTCTAATTGCGATCTACGTATTCGCACAATGTATCATACAACGTTTTACAATACATACATGGCCCTTTCAATTTTTGACATAACTTTGCGTAATGTAATGAGGTACAGTCAACCAATAGACTAGTTTCCTACACTTAAAATAAAAAAAAATATGCAGTGCACGAAATAAAGCACCACATAATTAAACGAAAAATATGGACAGTTGTTATGTTTAAACATAATTTCTATTTAATAAATCAAAGAGAAAGATATAAAGTAAATGAATTGACGTGACGGCACTCCTCAGTATTTCACAGTAATTCCATATTAGCAAATCGTTTTGACAGTTCTTAAAAAAGAAGCTTATTTAACTAATAGGAAACTAGCCTATTGGAACCACTGTAGAACTATGTCATAGTGATGTTTTAAATCAGATTGTAAGAAATCTCTTACTGCTTGTCAATTTGACATGGTTGTAGAGTGGCCTAGGGTTCCAATTGGTTGACTGTACCTAACACGTATGGTAATATAGCGCCGTATGTACTGTAAATAATAATGTGTTAGTAACATCGTTTTTTGGGTTCCGTAGTCAACTAGGAACCCTTATAGTTTCGCCATGTCTGTCCGTCCGTCCGTCCGTCCGTCCGTCCGTCCGTCCGCGGATAATCTCAGTAACCGTTAGCACTAGAAAGCTGAAATTTGGTACCAATATGTATATCAATTACGTCAATTAATTTGGTACCAATATGTATATCATTGACGGGTTTACTAAGTGACTATTTTCAGAAATAATGGCTCCTAAAGGAAAAAAAAGTGTGTGTCCCCCCTCTAACTCCCCTCTCCCCTCTAACTTTTGAACCAAACCATATGTTTAAAAAATATGAAAAAAAATCTAGGAAAATTGTTTTGAACTTGATAGGTTCAGTAGTTTTTGAGAAAAATACGGAAAATTACGGAACCCTACACAGAGCGTGGCCCGACACGCTCTTGGCCGGTTTTTTTAATATCTTAAAAGCTTGATATAAATGTGAATATAATAATTGCAGGAGGAAGAATTGTTGGACATGATCCGGTCGTCGAACCGCATCAACTTCCTGTACGGGTACATGTTCGACGAGGAGATCGTGAACGAGGAGCTGGCGGGCGCGCTGGCGCAGCTGCTCAAGGCCGCCTGGCGCCTGCAGTCCGAGCCGCTCTGGGTGCCCGCCTCCTGGGTGCAGTAACCTCCTAACCACCTCCCCTTTAAGTAGTGACTTTCAACGCCAAACACCTATATCCACATAGTGACTTTGAATAAACCTCGTATCTTTCTTCTGTCGATGAAAAAATTTTTAAACTAAATTTGTATTGCGGTGATTTGGCATCTCAGTGACGGCGTCGAAAAGCTTAAACCATAGTGTATTGTTGGTCGCCATTTTCGTCAGTCATAATTAGGCGCGCGGCAGTCAAAAACGAAAGGTTAGTGGTTACAGGATTATGACATTATGAATTTCAATACATGTCAAACGAAGGAATCCGGTACTGATATGTTTGTCTAGCTGGGAAAATGTTCCACGGAATGCCTTCAAAATAATTACGATACATGTGCGAAAAGTAGGAAATAAAATTATTAAGTTTGTGAGGGAGGAGCTATAGCGATACTTACTCGATACATATTCGTAATAATATACCTTGGTGTACCCCTTACATTTAATTAAAGTGTCAAAAGGGCCTCTACGCGTTGGTTTCGGCCCTGCGCACGCCTCCCAAAGGTCCGGAACACCATTGTTCCGTGATGGGAAAGACATACAAGAACAATATTAATAACCTAAATGTTAAGTTTTCGTCAAAAGGTTATCTGTTACTGACAAATTTAATATTAGACAGTCACATTTCATCGAAATTGGGTTTTCAACCTTAATACATTGCGATTGCGTGTCTTAAGAACATTTCAACGAAAAGGGTACTTATAGATAAAAATCCTTAACATAAAAATAATAAACTATCGTCTGATGGTTTTTGGGCCAGCTTCTGTACAAAGGACCCCGTGTTCCTATCTACATATGTTACGTATATATAGAAATAGAAATCATTTATTCGTGACAACTGACAACAGAAATTATTTACACATAACACAAAAAGACAGGCACTACCTACATACATATACTTGCCACGAAATGGTCCCGCTCCCGACCTCCCAACTCTGCATTCTGCAATCACTGCATGGTGTTAGCCAGCATGGTGTGGATGTATCGTTCGACATTTACAGTACATATGGCCCTTTAGTAATTAAGCCTGCAAGTGCCTATTTAAAATTTTACAAGGTTTTTCGCATATGTATCGTAATTCGTAATGTACTATGAGAATATAGAAACGGTTTTCATCGTATTTAACAGTTCCCAGCTAGGAAATGTACTCGAAACTGAGATTGTATGGCCAGTCTTGGGCAGTCAAAACCCGTACAGGGAATACATAATGACAGCGTTGTAACAGAGGGTTCTTAGTTCATTAATTTGGACTCTAATCCATACTTAATATTATAAATGGGAAAGTGTGTGCGTCTGTTTGTTTGTCCGTCTTTCACGGCAAAACGGAGTGACGAATTGACGTGATTTTTTAAGTGGAGATAGTTGAAGGGATGGAGAGTGACATAGGCTACTTTTTGTCTCTTTCTAACGCGAGCGAAGCCGCGGGCAAAAGCTGGTATAATATATAACGCAAAGATCCATAGGTCACTGGGACCTAATATTAAAATTTAATGCATGGACCATATTATAGTCCATAAGCATAAGTACCATAAAATACATAATATGAAATGTACATACTCACACTAGCTAATGCTGAAAGTAATACAGTACGCGAATTCGTTCACGAACGAAACCGTTTATTTACAAATTGAGGTTCCAGTTCATTTACAAGAAATTGAATGGAAGGACCGAGTGATATATCAGCAATGTGTATCAGAAATATTAACCAATGAAATGGTTGCTGAGGTACCTATAGTCGTATACCGATACAATGTCGCTTTCATGAATCAACCACCACAATTTAGATTTCAACGTGAGTGGTCCGATTTAAGGTTCAAATTATTTTGCACTTTCGTGAAATGTGACTTGTATTCAATTGAATCATCAAATCTAGGACTATCCCATAGAGAAATAAGTGTTTTTAAAGACACTTCTTATTAGGATTTTTTGTGAAATGTTGTAAATGTATGCTGCCCTAATAACGTTAGAAAAGTATTCATTTGCTAAAGTCAGACCTGACACTCATAGAAGCGTGCCATAAACGTCCAAATTTGTAATAGTGTGCCATGTTACAGTGGCTATTTTCGGGGCTCATTCCATACAAGAGACTATCACGACGAGTCTATTGGCATATTTTGAAAACATTATTCTATTAAATTTACGTTAAATATAAGTGTCAAGTTTAAAGTTTCATAGCTACCGAGACAATTGAACCTACAACAAACGTGAACTGTGCACTAAGATGAACTATACGAGTATATAGAAAGCGTCACAGTCAGTGTCAATGTACAGTTTATGTTTCCGATTGATGGCACAATGTAGCAGGCCTGTACCACGCACGGCCACTATAACTTATCTGTATGTGTTCATGTAGAGGCGTGCGTGAGTGTACTGTCGAGGTACCTACAAACTGCCCAAAATATGTTTACATGTAGTTTTTTGGCCATACTCATAGAATAGGATCTTAGTTACAGATTTTAGAACACGTATCAGAGAGTATGATCTTGATCATTGATCATGTTTTGTATATGTCTAAACTAAAGTATTTTGACACAACTCTAGTCCAGCCGTATGAATTTTAAATCTGTGAGGTATATGCATTTTTAATAATAACAATAGCCTAGTATAAAAATACCTTTTATAAACCCTTTTAATAAAGTTTTTTGTAGATTTAGGTTGGCGTCTTGAATTTTATTATATGTATTATTTATGACTATACCAAAGTTGTCATGTTACCATTGTGACCTGAGTAGTTATAATAGGTTTAATGTGTATTATAAAGATTCAAAATTTAATCAGTCGAATCATCAATCATTGACAATACAGCGGTAAGCCAACAGGCAGTACCTAATTGTAATGTAATCGTTTCACGTTTGTTTTCACCAGCAACAGAATGCAAGCCAATAATGAACTGTTTTGTTCTAGTACAGTGAGCTGCACAGACAACTGACGCCCCTTTATAGAAACTCGTTTGCTGGAGAAATCAGTTATCTGATCTCTGAAGCTTACTGGACAAAGTCACTGAAAAAACATTTCGGCTTCATTAGTGTGCGTTGCTTAGGTTAAAACCACATACAACCTCTGTAGATAAGATTTTTTTAAATTATTTTGTATGATTTTCCTCTTCGTGCTTGTGTCTTTTATTTAACATTGCAGTGATATTGTAGTTATATGGCGCCGTACTATTAGCATAGCTCTGTTGTTGCTTATTATTTTACAGTGTAGTGTTTTGTTGCGGTATAGGTAGGTGAAATTTTTACTGAATAGTCTCTCTTAGAATTGATTTTTTTGTCAAAAATCCATAACTATAAGCTAACATATTCAAATCTCATTTATCTAAATCGGCTCACTATATTAGAAACCATGGTGATAATATGAAATTGTAAACACAACCATCCCGAACGAAATCAAATGTATTTCTAATATCTACGTAATTATTTGATTTTAATCTCGGCGTAAGTACCTATTTACAATGGGATGATTATTTTGTTATGCTACTTATTATTTTGTAAGACGTATCTCCATCGGATCTCCATCTAAGCTAGCGATTTTATTAAATTAATTTTCACATTCTATCCAAAGAAATGGTTTATTCCAATAGAGATTGTCCGCAACGGCAACGTCGCGCTCGCGCGCCCTTGTCACATAGCAGCACTCCTAGTACGCAACGTCCTCACTCGCCAAGTTCCGGACGCACTGACTAAACACACTATGTCATCAATAATCGCTGTGAATAGATCAAATTTCATTATTATGTTAAAGTGAATAATGCATTAGTGATAGACCCAATGAAGACGTTGTTTAAAAGTCTGAATATACACAATGGGATTTAGGTATCCTATGTAAATAAATTTAAATATAGAATTAGATTCAAAATATACATTTATTATAATAATATATATTTATCTTTGCATGCTTCTAAAGCATTTCATGTGAATAGGACAGCATACGACTGTATGCTCATAGATTATTTCCTAGCAAAACTCGAATTATCTATATTATGTAAAACCTTAATAAAAATGAAAGTAAATTGTACAATAAAGGGGATATGGCCAAAATTGTTCACAAGTGTTATTGGAAACCCTGTGGCCAGATGGCAGAAGGTTTTCTTGATTCGAGCTTTAAGTTCGAATATCGCTTGTGATATATGTTTTTCATCACATCTGCGGAAAAATGTTAACATAACTTGGAGATAATTTGTTGATATGGTAAAATTATTTGATGATGAAATTCAAAGGTGTAGCCAATCCGCATTGGGCTAGCGCGGGGAGCCCAACTCTCATGCGTGAGAGGAGGCCTGCGCCCAGCAGTGGGACATAGGCTCAATTATTTTTATTTTATTTCAATTAAAAAGAAAAAACAAATAATTTTGAACCATCCTGATTCGTATGCATCAGTGACATACAGATTAAAATGTAAGGAGCACGTGTGATGAAAAGTAATATATTCTGTTCCTTGAACACAACCAGGTGTATCAGTACATTTTACATTGCAGACATTTGCAAACAAAACGATTAGTGAGGCCTAAATTAGGTGTAAAAATTCAACTCAATTGTAATAAAGTATCAAAGCTTGATCTACTAAATCTACTTAACTAAAATAATAGGCCACGGATTCCATAAACGAAATTATATTATATAAATTGTAATTAATAGTTAGCATTTATTCGAATGGAAGCTGCGCGCGGTTGCCTTTTTTCCTCTTTGGCCATATACTCGAATGGAAATTTAAGTTCCGTATAGTAGCCATTACTATAACTGTACCTGTGACTATACCGATGTTCAGCGCTAATTTAATTATACCACTGTACATCAGTGGCAACTTTGATCTGCATGAGAAAACACCAAGTACTTTTCATTTTTCACTTTTTTGCATATGTCATAGCTATAGACATTTTGTTTTTTCGGTGTGGTAATTTCTAAATGTAGGCACCACCTTATTTCTTCACTGGCCGGGCACGAACATTTCGTGTTGATGTCATTTTTCTCACAGGATGATCTACTTAATACGGTATTTAAGGTGTTACGCCTATATCTATAGTCTTATATTCATATATTGAGTCAAAATAAAGTCAGTACACATATTTTGTATGTATAATGAGTTCAAAAATACGTATTTACTACCGAACTATTTGTTTTTTCATATACAATACTGCTTTTCAAAATGGTTACTTTTGTTATCAGTACATTATGTTTCAGGTAGGCCTTATATATAATATAGACCTTGCCAAGTACCTGTCTTCATTTCTCGGATCACCTGTGTGTAAAACGAAATATCGTAATTTTTACATCATCTGCATGAAATGTTCCAGTCATGTTCCAGTCTTGCGTTGCGTTGCGTTATTATTGGCGTTAGCAGCCGCAGACTGGTTGCTAGTTAGTGGTTATAAAAACACCCACACACCTAGGGGAGTCCAGGAGCCGTGCCGCTGCCGATGCATGCCAAAAACTAAATATTTAGCTTATGGCATTTTAAAAAGAATTTATCTCTTGTCCGCCAACCTCCCGGGCTTCCCTTAAGTAGTTAACTCTTAAATGTGTACCCAGGCTCCACAGTAAGAAATCTGTATAGTAGACAAAATAAAGGTATATTGTGCTTTGTACACTACAACTATACTGTATTTCAACGTCCTAACTTGTCTTATGTACAATAAAGTGTTTACATACATATATACTTTCTAGCGGTGACACGGTATCATTGGTATCGTACGGAATCCAAACAATCATCAAAAAAATGTACAGAAAATTGTACGCTAATTTAAAAAAATGTACCTAAGTACTACACGTATTTACAAGAAAACAAGGATCAATATATCACCGCTAGGAAGCATACTCTTTAGCGGGGGCAATCTATTTCATTATGTAACAGTAAAATTTTCTACTTTCTAGTGAATCAGAAAATATGTACGAGAATAGTATAATAGCTTTCTTTATTATTAGAAAGAAATACATAAGTACTAATTACACACATTAACATAAAATTATGCCAGACTTGGAAAACTAAAACTAAACCTATTTAAAAAAAACCTAAAATTCCTAAAAGCCTAAGCCCTGGCTTCTCGGCAAGGTGCCCATCACGCAGGCGGCATTCCCGCGCTGTATTGCAATAGCAATTCTTTGCGCGAGAAAGCTGCCGGCGCGGGGTTCCCCCTGTTGCCTCCCTAAACCGCTTCCCCAACTCCCTGTACGAGAATTTTACGTTCGGATACTAAAGTATTAGCAACCTATTAACCTAAAAATACTTTCGCTTCAGAATCTGAACAAATGTTTTATATGAGATAAGTATTTATCTCATAGTTATTTTAATGTTATACTAAAAAAAATATTAATGTCTTTGGTCAATTATATTACCTACGTTAAAAAGTGGCATGTTATTGTTGTCATTGGAGAACGTGATATGATAAGAAGGATTGCAAGTAATTAACAATTATTTATATTAAGTAGAAGCAAGTAATGCCTTGGTAGAAGTTACAAACTATTTCCACGGAGATATTCGGCTATACCTGAACGTACACTTTTCGTAAATATTTTCTGATTCACAAAAAAGTGGAAAACTAGACTGTTACATAATGAAATAGATAGCGCCCGCCAGAAAGTATGCTTCCTAGCAGTGACATATTGATCATTGTTTTCTTGTAATAGTACATTGTGCAACAAGGGGAGGAAGTTGAATATTACTAACGAGAGTAAGTTAAATCGCGACATATCGCGACGGCTTGCCCGGAGCTCGAGACTCGAGTTAGTAATATGCATACTTCCCGAGTTACACACAATGTTTTTCACCACACTTGCATTATAAAAAATATGCAAAAAGGTGAAAAAGAGTTCAATACAGTACTAGAAATTTCTTAACTCCCTAGGGAGAACGATTTTTCTATAACTCACACTCCGCCTGCGTGCAATAGCACATTTAGTGTGCGAGTGTGATGAAAATACGTGTATTACAGATGTGCGAAAAGATTTGCCTTCGTATTGTTACGGAAACGTAACAACGTGTCATGCTATTTCAGTCAGTCTCAGTACAAGATGTACTGACATTGACTGAACTAACATGACAAATACGAATGTTTCTGGACAAATACTAAGGAAACCCTTTTGCTCACTACATCTGTACCTATACATTTTTTTTATAATTAGCGTATAATTCTCGTACATTTTTTTGCTTTGAGTTTGGATTCGTACGATACCATGTCACCGCTAGAAAGAAAGTAGGTATGACTAGAAAGTATGACACTTCCTCAACCATACCTAAGTACCTACTTCTAGTTTTTTTTTACTCAACTTTCTAAATAATATCAATATCTTAAGCGGAGTGAGAACCCACCGCTGCGCATGTCACGACAAATTATGTGACAGCATGTTGTGCGACGCTCATTCATCGGAAGCATAGAGGAATAAGTAATGCCTGTGCCAGGCGGCAGACAACCAATGTTTCTGCAAGATGGCCTTGGCAGAAAAACAGTGGTTTTAAGCCATGTAGCAAGCGGTTGGAACCAAATTCTGCATGACCTTAAAGCGCCCTTGGTACCGAGGCGTGCTCTGCCCAATGAAAGATGTCCAATGAACGCAATATTATTGGAAATTATGAATGTCATCGAAATGGAGCAGACTCGTTAAATTTAAAAGAGTCGTTCGGTCAGCCACCGCTCTATCCAAATACATTTCTTTTTTGCTTTCTTTTTCTCAGTTGCATCACAAGAGCAAAACAAACTCCATCCTTCTCAAATTTATTGCGTGAGTTTCACGCACGTTCGCCCAGCAGCCCAGCACAAGCGTTATAAACACACTGAAGTTTTGGACTTGTTGTAAACCATGTAGACAGCCGCGCTTCTAGTACGTCGCGCCTGCCGAGGTCATCTTGCGGAAACGGTGGTTGTCTGCCGTCTGGCACAGGCTTTAAGGGAACAGTAGTAACTCCATACATCAGTAAATGTGGGTTATTTGTATAGGCATAGTTAAGTGACATCTAGCGACAATCACGCATCAGTCACGCGTCAACTAGCGTAAATTATCAGTACTGCTACTTGTCAATAGATGTCGCGACGAACGAAAAGTTTAATGCTCACCAATTTTTAGCTAATATTACAATATAAGTAGTATTAATCAGTATTCTGTTTGTAATATAAGTTGTAGTTGCCACCTAGTATCGAGTCACTACTCGACTGATAATTCACGCTATTTGACGCGTGATTGTCGCTAGATGTCACTTAACTATGCCTATACAAATAACCCCCTTTAATGATGTATGGAGTTACAACTCTTCCTTTACTTATTCCTCTACGATCGGAAGTCATAGAACTACATACTTCTGTAGAGGTACTTATGTTATGTGTATCGTGTATGTGCGCCACAGTGGGCTCTCATATTATTCAGTAGCTAACTGGAAAGTCACAAGCAATAGCTGCCGACAAATAGTGATAATAATTTATAATGAGTATTAGCATAAACAAGAAACTATTCAAGAATCAAGGTAATAGGTAATGTACAGTATAATTTTATGGCCTTGACTTTTCAAACTTGCTCCTCTAGTGACATAATGTTTATTACCATTTACAGATCACAAATAAGTATCACGCTGTTTAATAAAATGTTTGGAAAGTAATGGATTTTTTTTTATTTGTTATTACCTTTGATATCACCCTTATATTACCATATAAGTAATTATTGTACATGATGATGACTTTACAATGACTTTAAAGTACCGTGAAATAAGTACAGAGGTTTTTGATGTGGCTCATTGATTTTATGATCATGCAAATAGTCCGAAAATATGATTTTTTAATTTCTACTTACTCAATACTTAATTTCGCTACTCAGTCATTACAGTTAGGTACTCTACTGTCCTGAGCCAGAGAAAGTAGCAACTGGGGACCGATTTTTGAATCTTGAACGCATGAATTTTCCGTTCAAAAGTCTGTGGAAAACGACGTAATGCTATTTTTGAAAAAGGACGGCTAGTAATGTTAAATCTAGGGGTAAAGAAGTTTAGATCGATGGGTAAAGACCACTCGTTTTTTGTGTGTGGAGTTAGTTATTATTGAACGAAATTCACGAAATCGAATAGTTGACATTCAAAAATCGGCCCCCTGAAAACATGCGTGTCCCTTCTGCCGCCTCTCCCTTTAAAAAAAAAGAGTAAAATGAAGAAAGTCACAAAGTGGCATCATTGTCATGTCGTCTCGTTTTCTCACACGTGTAGATAGCTAGATAGAATACTATTCTAAACTTCATTCTACCAAACTTACATGTTTTTATTTATTGTATCAATGCCACTTTGTTAAAATCAATTAAAAATCAAAACTGTCAAGCCGTATGTAGCTTGGTTTGACATGTTTTCACTGTCAGTAATATTTATCGTCGGTCTTATACCATTAATTACCACTCGTGATGACAACGATGTTATAGAAGGTGACAATAAAATTGTATTAAAGCCTGCAGAACTGGCCAGTCTAGTGTTAAAAGAGCGAATAAAGACAGAACTCAAGAAAACAAGATTATGCAGTAAACCATGTGTGGACATAGCAACGAGTACCGAAGCTGCGGATACTGAAAACTTGCAGGTTTTAAGCAATAAATTAGGTAAGTACCTACCGCAATATCAGAATAATATAGTAATTATATTATAACGGCAGTACCTACATAGCTACCTACATATTTTTAACGAGTAAAGTGCGGTCGTTCAGAGGGATCGTTTTTAGTTTAGCGCTTTCCCGGTGGCATCCTAAAATTACTTTTTCAATAGGTAAGTAGGTCACACTAGTAAGTAGCACATTTCTTGTCATAGAGAAAGATCCCAGAGTCGCTAGCCGCTAGAACTTTTTCAATTTCTCAAGGATGAAACTGTGGGATAATGTTAGAGTTCGTATCGCACGGACTCGCCACTCGTTTGGAATTTCCTACTACGTCCGATCCGAACCCATGAAAATAAGATCCGTCGTAGCCGTAGAACTAATTGTGGTAGTTTACGGTTGCGCACTAGATCCGAAGAATGACGGAAATCAATTGGATGACGGAGATCGGAACTACCATACAAATTGTTCTACGGCGGCGACGGATCTCATTTTCATGGGTTCCGATCGGACGTACCTATAGTAGTAAATTACGAAACGACGACTTAAAGTACCTAGCGTACTAGCGCGCAAAGTACTTACTTGACAATGTGGAAAATTGGAAACTTTGAACTTGAAGGGCCTTACAGTGGATATTGTGGGTTGTAAAACGTTGTAGGTACATTAGGTATGGTAGGCGCGCGACATAAAACAGTCGCTTAGCTACGGACATGTTCTGGTCTATCGCCCCTCGTTTCGAAATATCTCATTTTATATGTAATTTCAGAAGGCAGCTGCAACGACGACGAAATGTTGTCAAACCGCAAAGTATGGAGCCGTTGGAGTAAGTGGGGCTCGTGTTCGGTGAGCTGCGGCTCGGGCTTCATGGCGCGGCGGCGCGCGTGCGTGGCCGGCCGCTGCGCGCGCGGCGAGCGCGAGGAGCAGCGCCGCCCGTGCCGCCGCACGCCTTGCCCGCCGATCTCCCACCCCCACCCCCTCACTGAAAACACCTAACCATAAACTAACGTGAATGCATTGATTAAGTGTGACGAAAGCGTATTATACTTTTAGCATTAAAACCTTATTACAAGTAGGTAGTTAATCTTTTCATCCCCTTGTTGGTTGAATTTCGTTTCGCTAATTTATTTCACATGTGTTCAGTGGACACAAACCTCTCCTGGGGGCAGATTTTTGATTCGAAAGTGTGTGGGAAAACGACAAAATGATATTTTGGAAAAAAACGCGAGTTAGTACGTTTGAAGCTAATGTAGGTATCTATCGACCACTCCATATTTCAATTATATTTGTAAAATTTAAATGACTTTTCCCCTCACTAGCTCGGAAACACGTGTTTTGTCCTTTAATACCAGCGGGTAAAAACGAATTTTACCTTGAATAAAATCAAATTAACTGATTTAAAATTGATAAAAGTAGGTGAATCTAATAGTAATAAAGATGATTTACCACCTGTGGAACTACTGGAAGCAGTGATAAACGCATTTTTTGAGTTGTAGTTTCCTCGCTATAGTGAGGGGAAAAGTTTTGTGTTACATTCGGGTGCAAATGTATTTTACTTCTCGTGTGTTAAAAAACTCGCAAGTTCAGGATTCTATTCTCGAACCACTAGCTTCGCTCGTGATTCAACTGTAGAATCCTTTCACACTCGGCGTTAAAATACAACTTTGCCCCCTTGTATAACAAATAACTATTAGTGTAGTGGAGATATAGTTGAACGAAATCGCCGAGTACCTAACCTACATATAGTCGCATTTCAAAAATCTGTCCCCAGTAGCCAACAAAAGAAAGCAGGTTCTGCTAACTTGATAGCCTCATACCTAGTGGTAGAATGAAGTAAGCTACCTAAGTAACATGTATGTGTCTACGATAGGGTGTAGTAGAGGTAGAGTAGTTATAGTTAGGGTACCTAGGGTACACAATAAACGCCTGCGGGCGGAGCCAACCGGTCCGCCCTGAAACGCCTTTAGAGGTGCAACCCTTTGACGATGATTTCCGTTGCAATCATTGGGTGGAATCATCGGTAGCCTCCTACTCTCACAAAGAACGTACCTATGTGTATATGTACATAGGACTGCTAGAGGTTCATAGATATGTGCTCTGTGCGTTTAAAAACAATCTAATAGCGGCTATTTGTGGTACCCATGTTTTGTTATTCTATCATAATATACTTAACGTTATAGTTTCCATATAAGAGGAAACCGGACTAATTCCAATAAGGCCTAGTTACCCTTCGGGTTAGAAGGTCAGATGGCAGTCGCTTTCGTAAAACTAGTGCCTACGCCAAATCTTGGGATTAGTTGTTAACCCTTAAATGTATGACCTTGACAAAGATTTATTCAAATTTAAACTTTGACATGCTGTCAATAGAGTCATGCCGGGTTAACGCAAGGAGGATGATGGTGACTGATGACACACATTTATATACATACCCTTTCCTAATTTATTACGACTTTAGGCAATTTTATTGACGACAGGAATTGTCTAACCTTTTTAATGTTATTTATTATAAAACATCTATTTACATTGTAAAACATTATACATAATATTATAAAATGCAAACAATTACCCTACCCTAATTTGCATAATTCTATTTCATGTTTATTCGAACCAAGGGGCCTACCGCTCGATTATCACTATTCCTTAAGCAATAATTATCAAATATAAGGTCAATGCGGATAAGTGAAACATACCTACTTTATTTTTTCTACAGATACTTAGGGTGACGAGTTCACCCTATCTGTAGAAAAAATAAAGTAGGTAAGGTACCTATGTTTCACTTCAGTGACACATTCAGTGACTCGCCTAATTCGGTGAAACAACCAAAAATCGTCTTTCGGAATAGTGCTTTAAAGCTTGTATATGTATAAGTTTACCCTAATTAACTGATGCCATTACTGTAATAAAAGGTATGTAACAGTGACAGTAGACAATTTAAATATGCAATATAATCATCTTTTAAAAATTCAGCAATTCAGTATAGTATACAGTTTAATTTTTTGCTTTTGTTACAGGCCCCACCCTGTACACCGGGACTGACATAGCCCATACAAAAAGTGTACCTACCCTGAAATGTATGGGCATTTTAGGGATAAAACTAGGCGCTGTTTCGCAGCTTAGAAGTAGCAAAAATCATATTTTCCCCAAATATTTCTGCGTGTTTTTATTTCTTTATTTTAATATCCTAATATCACGTCAATACACATTTTGAAAAAAAAAAAATTTTAGGCATCATCAGTGTAGAGTGTAGATAGTATTAAATAGGTGGCGCTAAAAAATGGAGGTACGATTCTTAGTATGAAGATTGTCGATCCTATATAAATCATCCTTGGTTAATGGCAATTATAATAATAGTTACTTAATTGCATTGCTGTGCGGCCGACAGTCACTCTAGCAAACAAGCAACTGAAGCCGGAGAGCCGCTTGCATTATTACAGTTACCTACAGCTTATTTCGAATTGCACAATCTGTTTGTGTGTGTATTATTATAATAAACATAAGAGAAACAACTACATATACTGCTTTATCAAACTACTTTTTATCGTACAAACACATAAAACTTCAATGATTTTGTATGTAAAGTTCGACACATTTGTAGCATAACTACACGGAATGCAATGTTTTAGTTATGATTTTTGTTTTGATTATTATTGGTTTTTATTTAATAGTGTTATCTCAAGAAAGGTTACTATATGACGTAACTGCCGCTGATCAGGCTGGTCTCATAAATTCGGACGATGACGAGTTAACTCAAGCTTTACTTTTAATAGACATTCTGAAAACAGGTAAGAACCTTTAGGGTTAACGACTATGCATAGTACCCCAAAATCTCGATTCCTGAGTCCACAGGTACACTACTTACCTAAGTAAGGAGTCGTCATTTCGGGGTTGATCCCGTTCATACATGCTAATATTATAAATGGGAAAGTGTGTGTGTCTGTTTGTTTGTCCGCCTTTCACGGCAAAACGGAGCGATGAATTGTAGTGATTTTTTAATTGGAGATAGCTGAAGGGATGGAGAGTGACATAGGCTACTTTTTGTGTCTTTCTAACGCGAGCGAAGCCGCGGGCAAAAGCTAGTGACTTATAAATTCACCCCGTAAATGGATGTATGTCAATAAATAGTCAAGATGTAGAGGAATTCACCTGGTAAATACCTAGGTATACCAATCAGTACCAACCTACAATTAAAAAGATCTAATGAAATTCTATCATAGATTACCTCAAACTACTACGACAAGAATCTCAAGTTGCCAACACGACAATTGCGACGACGACGATCGAACAATCCACTAGCAAAGCGACTACTGTCCTGGAAAATCAGACGTCTGCGTCATCGCTAAAACAAACCATTCCTAATTTATTCACAACTACACGTTCGTATTTACTATTTAAATAGCACCTATACTCGTACCCTAAGGTAGGTACATCGCTATGCCCTAAGTACGAGTATTTTTTTAGAAAAGCTTTACAGGCAATGGCTGCAATAGAATAAAATAAATAAATATTGGAGACACCTTACACATATCAACCTAGCCCCAAACTAAGCAGTTTGTACTATGGGTGCTAGACGACGATATACATTACATACTTATACATATAGATAAATATATACTATATACATAGAAAACATCCATGACTCAGGAACAAATATCAGTGTTCATCACAAAAATAAATGCCCTTGCTGGGATTCGAACCCAGGACCGCGGCTTACGCCGTGTCTTGCGTGGGCGACGGTCGCGCGACCGTCGCCGTCGCGTCTCATCGTCTACTTCCATATCGATAAGGTTTGATTTCGTATGCGTCGCATCGCCGTCGCGCGACCGTCACCCACGCAAGCCGCGGCGTTAGTGCGTTTTCACATTATCCGATCCGATATCGGATGTCGGACCGATATCCCATACATTATAGGCGCTATCTTGGATTTTTTCTATTGAAATCCTTCCGACATCCGATATCAGATCGGATAATGTGAAAACGGACTTAGGGTACGTAGCCGAATGGCACAAACGCTCACGAAACGAAACGCTCGTATATAGATATCAGATCTATGTCTATAGCTCTTGCGTACCCATTGGCGCGACAGAGCCAGACTACCTTTCGCGGCGTTTCATTTTCGTTTCGCGTCGCAGAAATGCCATTCGGCTACGGGGCCTGGGTCACTACACGCTAGGCCAGATCGGTCGTCAAATAGTATAATTACGATACAAGTGCGGAAAAGAAGAAGTTTGGAAAGAGTGGCGATAAAAATGAAACATGACCGAGGGGACTGTTGTAAGGTTTTAACCCTTTCAAAACGAGAAATCGAGATTTGCTAACTAACTTTCGAATTTTAATGACATGTGTTAAAATAGACATTTATATGTTAACAATCCTCACAATCGTACCAGCTCGCATTTAAAGGGTTGTAGGCACAAGTTACGAACCTCCTCTTCGCACGTGTATCGTACGACGTTTTTGACGTACTTTACGACGTACCAACTTTTTAGCAGGCAACCACTTTGTTCCCGGCCTCTGCATTAATGCAATATTATAATATTCCACAGATTGTCATTTATACACCCTGTTTCCACAGCCATAGTACCTCAGGAATACAACAGAAATCCCATGCCCAATAAAGGCGAGACGGCATGGCAGCCCCCGAGGGCTCACGCCGCGCCCCTGTTTCCGCTGCACTGGCCGGCCCTTGGAACCACATGGGCGGACAACTCGTTGCAGTATACCATGCCGTTGTACGTCGCGCCTCATCCTTCACAAGCGCCAGGTCCAGTAGGGCCACCGCTAAGACCTTGGAGACGTTTCATGCCTGATTACTTTTTTTACGGTCGGCTTACAGCAATATTTTTACTTTTTTGCGCTGGACATAGCTATTCCGCCACCATTAACTTACTAAATATTTTTCAGATGTTCCTCCTCGTCGATTTCCTAAATCACAAAGTAAGTTACCTTGGTGTAGTTGGTGTACAAATAAAAATATACTGTTTTAGGGTTCCGTACCAAAAAGGTAGTCAACAACACATCTATGAATACAGTCAAACTGACAAAAATATGTATACAGAACTTTATTGCCTGTGCATGTTTTGACACTTTGTCTGTATTCACAGCTATGTTGTTGACTGTACAAAAGGAACCCTTATGGCGCTGCTCTGTTGGTCTGTCACATTACTAAGGGTACGTTCAGATGACAAGCGTTCAACGCGCGTTAAACGCGCGCTAAATTTTTGTATAGTGTTCACATGACACGCGCTTGCCGGGCGTTGAACGCGCGATGCCGCGACCGCCATGGTTCAGTCAGTAGAGTTCTTACATTTGTCGAAGACGGACGTAGAAACAGTTTTAACGGTGATATTATACCGACGGCTGAAACGACGCGCCAGAAGACGGAGATATTGGGTCCACCGAATTTTGTCAACCAGGCTGACTGAAAGCCATGTCATACTCAAGTCATATCCCATGACGTTTCTCTATTTCGTCTATAAATAATTCCGTATTAAAAGCTTCGGTTTCCATTTCGGACGACCCGATGAACCCTAAAATACGTCCATCCGCGTCGAAAGCGCGCGCTCAACTGAACGGAAACATAGAAAATCAATGATCTCAAAGCGCGCGTTGACGCGCGCTGACAATTATTTTTTATAATTTTTTTGTAGTGGAAAAAATAATAATACCGTTCCGTTAAATAAGGAGTGGGGGGGGGGGGAGCTTATATCCGAAGTTTACCAACGAAAAATTATGAAAATTTTATGAAAGATTGGTTTTATCCTAAATATTACAGGAAAAATAAAATGGTGTCTGTAATTTAGAAACTTTTTGCTAATAAAAAAAAACTTTTCAGATTTTAACTTTCAACTCTTGCGGATGTATATCGCACTTCAAATTAATACAAGAGTTTACTTTAAAAAAATCTCTTTCAAACAAAGTAAAAACTGTCGAAATCGGTTAACATCATAAAGAATTATCCCTGAATAACCAACATACTACACAGGTCGCGCAAATTAGTTAGCAAATTCACCAAGAGATGGCGCTATACCTATACTTCTAGTCAAGTCTTCTCGCACTTGGCCGGTTTTTTTTTAATATGTAGGTACCTACCTACATATCCCAATTCCTATTTTTCGCAGCTAATAGACGACTGAATAGTCCGGCAACACTTGACACAGTAGCAACTACTAAAGTTACTGTTACTCAGAAAATGTCAACTACAAAGACTACAAAGAATCCTACAAAAAGTACTAAGAATATAGAGCGCACGCATGCAACGGCTCCTAGTAGAGCCACTACGAAATCTCTTCGCACCTCTCACCGTACGGGGCAGCAACGAACTTCAAAGAAAAGTAAGAGATGGTAGAGATCTTTTGTGCCACGATGCTGTAGAGACAAGCGTGAATTATTTTCACTGCTTACGAAATGATTTCATGTAAAGTAATGATTTAATGTAAATTAATGATTTCACTAGGATTTTATAGAGTTGGTTTGAGTGTTATACAAGACTTACCATTTTCTTTTCAGCTACATTTCATAAAAAAACTTCAACGTACATAAAACATACCAATATAATAGAAGCAGAGGTGGCTTCGGAACTTTTAAAAGAATTCAAACTGATAAATATTACCCCAAAAACTATAATAAGAAAAAAACTAACAACTGTTGACAGCACGAGCACAGAATAATCTGTAGGTTGCAAGGAAATTAGGTACAAATATATTATTTCTAAACTCCTAATCGCTTTTTAAAATTAAGTACCTACCTACAGAATTTATTGGTTTTTCAGAAATAGTTCACCTCTGAAATGACGAAGCCCTCTATTAGCCGAAGACGAATAACGGATTCTTCTTTATCTTATAATAGTACTTTTATGATGAGATATACGACATAAATTTCAGTTTTTTTGTTATTTGAAATTTGGAATAGTTTTGGACATTGTTCACCTCTACAAATTGAAAGTATTTTTTTTATAGTACTTACATTACTACAGAGGCCGGGACAAATGGGGTTGCCGGCCGAAGACATATATAGACGGCCGAGCGAAGCGAGGCCGGATAGGTCTGAGGCGGGCAACCCCATTTCCCGCCGAGGTATGTATAGTGCTTTTCTCAAACATGGTATGAAATAAATAAAGTCTACTGAAAATAGTAACTTTGGATGGCTGTATCTCCTAAACGGTGCGTCGTAGCGCAAAAATAATCGAATTTTCGTTCCCCTTTAATTCCCCGTATACGGCTATAAAAAAACAAAAAATTAAAAAAAAACGAAAAAATTTTTTTTTGTATGAAAACCACAGAACTTTATTTAGATAGAAGAAACAAGTTCATCTATTTGTATAGGGGCCGAGCGTGTCAAATTTTGTACTGAAGTTGTTTCTTGCCTGTAATTTTAAATATGTCTCAGGCTCTTGATTGTTCATAATTTTTGTGTTGTTGCAATTGAATATCACGTAACGAGGCATTTTTTATGTTTTGATTGACTTCAACTTACAAAAAAATTAAAGACGAACAACTCAGTGGATTTCACTGAGTTCATTTGACACGCTAAGTAGATACGTTTGCTTGATCTATGGTATATATGACATCTGTGATGAAAACGCACCCAAAATCAAATATTGTCTAGGGCCCGTACCAGTTGCAGTCGGCACGTCTATAAAGCCCCTTATAGTTTTTTTTTAATTGGCTAAATACCTGGAAGTTATGTCACAATTATCTGTGTTTGGAAATTAAAAAAGAAGTCTTTGCCGGCCTTGGCCTGCAAGGTTTGTATGAAATTCCATTATCTATCAATCGTCCTAGCCGCACCTGCAACGTCATACTTCGCTGCCAATTATAAGGCACATAACATCAATATTTCATACCATGTTTGAGAAAAATCTATTAATATTAATTATAGAAAATTCTCAAAATGAAAGGGGGGCAAACTGTAAATATCAAGTTACTAGGTCAAGTGGGATATCGTTAGAAAGAGCTCAAACTGTACATATCAAAACTACATATTTTTTATACTTTTTTTGTAGTGAAAAAAAAAGAATTATGAAGGAAAATGTAAAAAAAAACCGTTCTTTAAACTATCGGTGTCGTCCTCGTACAACAAATTGCTCATTTTTAACACCATGCTTTGTGCACACATAATGTAATTGTAATAAAAACATGTTAATTAATATATTAAAATTAAATGTTGTCTGTATAATTTCTACAATATGGACATTCCTGACTGATGGATGGTATAGGTAAATTGGTCGCGGGTATGGCAGTCGCTTTCGTAAAACTATAAAGTGTCTACGCCAAATCTTGGGATTAGTTCAATGGGAAAACGCAAGGAGGATGATGGTAGGTAATTTCAACTAAGTAATCGATGTGTCTACTGGACTGGAACCTTTTTACATTCCTTGCCATTCATAGAAAATGGTTTAGATAGCTTATACAAGTGTCGACGCTGCATAAAATGTACGCACGCTCGCTCGCCCCGCTGCACGCCGCGGCACTGGTCCCACCGCGAGCTAGTAAACTATGAGCTATCGGCTATAAAAACGAACAAAAGATAATCACTCCCGTGTAAACACTCATAGGTAGTTAGGTACTAATTTCAGGTGGGAAATTTGCCCTATTGACCCATTGATATCTAATGGTGGGTAGATATCATTGGGTCAATAAGGCAAATTTTCTTGTCTTTTGTTAGTAGGGGTAACCGATGGTCGGGATTTGATGGGATATATTCTCCCGATTTTTGCTTCTCCCGACCAAATTAAAAAAATCCCCGAAAACAACAAGCGAAACTCGGATTAAACAAAAAAAAATTTAATTACAGATCGTGGGTGACTTTTTGATTAGTTGTTTAGTTTATTATAATTATATTTAATTTTTAATCTCGGAAAAACGTGAAGAAACCTCGTCAATTCTACGAAATTAGTTTGCACTCTTGTGGATAAAATGCAACTTAGCAAAGATTCGTTTACAAGTATCAAGAGAGCCTTTACCTGAGGCGAAAATATATTAAATATAAAAAAAACTTTTTATAATAGGTTAAATACATAACGACCGTGTATGAGTAGTTCAAATACATAAGTATAAGTAAAGTCGATCACGTTTTACATCTCACCTTTTTCTTATCAATTTTATTTGCCAACAGTTTCCGTTTCAGATTGCGAACACGGGCTGCTCATAAAATTCAAAGAGCAAGGGAGAGGTCAATCTATTTCGTGTCAGTAATAACCATACAGTGTGAACAAAATAAATGTATTAGTTATGTTGTACATATTTCTATCTGGACTTATACTGTGTTTAGTAAGCACTCCTCAACCTGGGTTACTCCAAGTCGCCATCAATGAAGTTCCAGCGGAGACTGACGACGACAGATTGAATCAGGCTTTACTTTTAGTAGATATCCTAAAATCAGGTAAAAAAATCTTTGTAAAAATTCTCGGTAAGTAAGAAAATATTCCTAAAAATCTTTATGCCCAGAAATTTTACTTATTGGTAAATTTCAAATGCTTGGTAGTGGAGGTATGAGGAAGTACCGACGGTCACACTCACACGGTCGAAATTAAAAAATTGGCTCCCAGGATTGCAAGCTACATACCTAGATAGCTTACTGTCTAGTGTCTACATGACATGATGAGATGAGTTTAGTCAGCTAGTCATGACCCATGATGAAAGTCAATGCGCACCAGCCGAACGTATACTAGCTTTGTCAGTCACACAGTACACAATTCATGACAAGGCAAGCAAGGTGGCAAGGTATTAAAAATCTCTTCTGACTTTAGCATTAACTTTCTAGCCAATCGAAAACGAGTGGTCATTACCACCAGTTTTAAAATTACTAGCCGCCCTTTTTTGAAAATAGCATTACGTCGTTTTCCACAGACTTTCGAACGGCGAATTCGTGCGTTCTAAATTCAAAAATCGATCCCCTGGAAATATGTTAGTTTTGTTTACAGTTATGTACACGCGAATGGATGCACAATTGCACAAACTAGCTAGCTTACTGCACTCTTGCAATCCTGGAAATCTAGTTCTCATGTATTCCGGGCATTAAGTTATTTAGGCCAGTCTGTATTCGAAGGCAACCTTTACAGAGTATATCAAACTGCTGCGAGAGCGGTCCGGAGGCGTGGGCGCCGCGGACGCCGTCACGGTGGAGCAGTCCACCTGCGCCACCACTGCGGCCGAGGGCGACGGCTCCACCGGCGGCGCTGGCGCATTGCTTAACTCTACAGACAAACCAAAAACAGAAATTACCATTTCAAGTGAGTACCTACAAGAAACATTCAATTTATTGCTGGTTTATTTTACTGTCTATAGGCTTGTACTAATATGTATTCTGTACCATAGGTAGGGTTTTTTTTTATTGACTTCGTCGGAATATAAATTAAAGGTACCTAACTATCTCATTTAAACCAATAGGTAGCGTGTATAGAAAACACAGCTACCAAACAAAAAACCACAGCTAAATTACTCTAGCTATTCATAAATGTGTGTCTGCAGATAAAGTTGCCAGAGATTAACGGTCGTGTGATTATAGGAGTTGCCGTCGGTTATGGCCTTTATGGGTCACCGTAATAGTGACTGCTTATTAGTTACCATCCGACGGGCTGTACCATCTTATGCTTGTGACTTGTGACCGACGTAGTCATGAAATATAAATTAGTAGTACACCTACAAGTGCCTATAGACCCTAAGTCAATAAGTTATTGTCAATAACCTAGCCACAAAATTAAAATTTTGATAAAACCCCCGACTGTGACATAGTGGACCAATTTTCATGAAACATAGCTAAGAACACTCCTGACTAATTCTGCTAATTCAGCTTTCAAACAAAAAAAAAACGAAATCTAAATCGGTCCATCCATTCGGGAGCTACGATGCCACAGACAGACACACACACACAAACAGACAGACACCATCAAACTTATAACACCCCGTCGTTTTTGCTTCGGAGGTTAAAAATACACGTGAGAACGTTTGGGCCGGTTTTTATTTTGTTGTCGATTTCAGTTTATTTTTTTGGATTTATTTTATGTAGGATTATATGTATATAAAAATATATACTAATAATCAAAAATTTCCATCCTAATAGGAGAGAAAAAGTGTTCCAAATATTTTTTTCCAATGAGTAGGTTAGGTATAAGATTACAAGTTATACGTAAGTATGATAAGCGTTATTCAGTAGAAATTTCTCTTGTGGAATCGAAAGAGCTCATGATTCTGCGACGACAACAACGTACAAAGCGCAATCTGCGATTTTTTCTTGTAGCAGATAGCACCTTGTACGTTGGTGGGTAAGGTGCAATTTTCTGAAAAAAAAAAATTGCAGATTGTACCCTATACGTTGTTGTCGTCGTCTGATTGAAAAATAAATCTAGAAAAATCTCATATTTCCTAAAAAGCTCAGAATAAAAATCCGCCCTTATGATAGAAAATACATTTTATTACATGAAATATTTACATGAAAAAAAATACTGAAAATTACAACACTTTTTAATTTGCAGAAGGATTCGTGTTACTTAGTTTTCCCCTCACTAGCTCGGAAACACGTGTTTTGTCCTTTAATACCAGCGGGTAAAAACGTATTTTATCCACTAGTGGGTAAAGTAATTTGACCTTGAATAAAGTCAAATTAACTGCTTTAAAATTGATAAAAGTAGGTGAATCTAGTAATAAAGATGATTTACCACCTGTGGAACTACTGGAAGCAGTGATAAACGCCTTTTTTGCGTTGTAGTTTCCTCGCTATAGTGAGGGGAAAAGTTTTGTGTTACACTCGGGTGCAAATTTATTTTACTTCTCGTGTGTTAAAAAACTCGCAAGTTCAGGATTCTATTCTAGAACCACTCGCTTCGCTCGTGGTTCAACTATAGAATCCTTTCACTTGCTCGTTTTTCAATTCCACACTCGGCGTTAAAATACAACTTTGCCCCCTTGTATAACAAATAACTATAATCACACGAGACTATTAGGTCAGCAATTCCCGTCAACTTTGTACAATGCCACGTCAGCAAATTTTAATTGATCCTATTTTGTTACCAACATTTAGTAATATAATTCGACTTTCGTAAGATATATACAGGATAATTGTTATAATTAAGAAAATATAGATACTAGAGAACCTTAATGACGAAATAAAACTTAATAAAATCTCAATTAATCAACAAAATCTTGGTAACAAAATAGGAATTAATAAAAACAAATTTAACTTTTCCCTTAATTTTTGTACAAAGTTGACGGGAATTGCTGAGGTAATTTACAAAAAAAAATCCCGCACCAACTGCTCTTGGTATTCACGAGAGTGCTAATGCTAAGTTTAACTTGACGTTTTATGCTGGCTGGTAAAATTTACCTACTCGTATTAATGATCAATGATTTTGCATAATTTAATTTCACTGGGTCGCAAAGTTTGTTTAACCTTCGTGACTTGAAAACGCTTAAGATCCTTCGCTTGCTCGGGTATCAATATTGGCACGTGCGGTTAAACAACAACTTTTCCCCCATGTAAAACAAATACAACTATTGTACAGGTCCTAGGTCACTGGCCGAGATACCGAGGGGACACCCGAACTACCCTACCTTGGTGTACACCGGCGCGCCCTCTGACGCGTGGGGCTGGCCGGTGCCAGGCACACCGGTTCCTCACAGGCGCTTCTATGGAATGATGCCAGAGCCAGTACCACCTATGTATCCGAATATGCTCCCATATGGACGCCGTAAGCACACAACTCTAAGAAAAATGCTCAATAAAAATACGCATTTTCCATTTAAATAATATATTTTTTTGTTATTCAGGGTGTTTATTTAGTCACCTGCAATAATTTACAATAAACTGTATAGCACATTGCTGTGAAATCATGGTAATTCAAATCACAAATTGCCGAATAAAAATATCTGATTCGGTCTTAAAATACCAATATTTGTTTACAGGATTTTTTCATCGTAACTTCCCGGATTACTCATATTATTATGGTTTGTTTGTAATTATTTAATATAAAAATCTATTTAAATGTATTATTTACCAACTTCCCTTAGTTTTCATGATGATCATGGATCTAAAAAGTGGATTTTAATCGTTTTTATTTAAGGTATGGTATGAAGCATACATAATTACTAAAAGTGTTATTAATACTTACAATAAAATAACACCTAAAATAAGAGAGCGATTTTGATAAGTATATATGTTACTCGTACAATAAATTACAACTTATATTGTTTAATCTGTACGCAACTGAAGCGTTAATTTCTCTTTATCGTAGCTACTTAGGTACCTATTTTTATCTTAAATAATAATTATTCTTCTTCTTATTAAAGAGCTCTGTAGCTCTTGTCGGTGGAGTAAATATATGCCATATTTCTCTATTCTCCGCTTTCCTCTTTAGATCTTGATACGACATGACACCGGTCTTCTCCTTGAGCTGGTCAACAAACCTTCTTCCTGGGTCTTCCTCGACCTCTTCTTCTTATTACCTTTTCAGTAATTACATTGTTCTGTGTGCCAACGAAAAGATTAGTTGCGTTAATATTTTATACCTACTGTCCTGGAACAGAAAAGTGCTATTTTGCTCACCCCTAATAGGGAAAAGTACTGTTTCCGGACGGGCGATATGAAAAATAATTGCCAAATAGTTAATTTTTATCACGCCACGGTCAAAATATAACATTCACATAACCCTTAAATGCTTGGGTGATGGTGATGCATGCATCATATATTTGATGGCCTGTGGCTCAATATGTAGCTATCCAAAATCACATTTATAAGCTTAATTATTATTCAGTATTTAATAAATATTAAATAAATTAAACAATATTATGATTTACTATTTATTATTTAAGGATAAAGATGAAATGGCGGAAAAGTGTGAAAAAACAGGATGATGGCGATTTATGTAGTGTATGTGATTTAGGCAGATTTATTCGGAGTTAGTAATTAGTTTATGTTTAAACATTTTATCATAGGGGTTTCACAAATAGTGTACTTTTCTAATAGTAGTAAAAAATTACAAATACAAATAAAACTTACCAATAATTATATATTTATATATATAACTTTTGGCCTATTTAACTTCTAACACTGATTTAGTATTAAAATCGGTATTAAATATTTTTTTTATTTTTTTTCCCAGAGTCAGAAAACCGTTGTCTATCACATATATTAATATCTCGTTAAAAGAAAAATTCATGCAGTTAAGGGTTAATAACATATTCTGCGAAACTGCTAGTTTAACATATTTTATTTTATGTAAAAATATTTTCTATGGTATCTATATTTTGTGTTTTTTTATAGGACCTTATAGAAGAAGCAATAATTATAATGATAACCGTGAAGAAACGGCTACAGGTCAGTGCTATATTATTATTCCTAACTTTACTAGATTAATTTAAGGGCAAAACAATCTCAATTCTTCTTTAATATACAATTTTATTATTAAACAACGTCCAAAGAAAATCAAGACAATTCGACTTCAATAGTTTACGTTACAACATTGTCGTCAGGACGCTCCTAATCCTGACCCGATCCCATATGTTATATCAAGAAAAACGCGATGTAGGAAATGAGCGCTCAACGTACAGCTGTACTATTATACAGAGTGGGGCCTGTAACAAAAGCAAAAAATTAAACTGTAAGCTATTCTCCTTATACTGATCAACATTTGTTCAGCGACTTTTAAAAATAACTTGTATTTTGATTTTTATTACCATTGAAAGTTTTTTCTAAGAGGTAATGTATTGCGAATTCTGTTAAGTCTAAAGTGTGACAGACAACGTCAATGACAACAATAATGGCGTACATTGAAGCTAATATTTATTTTGTATGAAAAATAAAAAAATTAAAGACTTCATAATTTTTAAAAGTCACTGAACAAATGTTGGTCAGTTTAAGGAGTATAGCCTATAGTTTAATTTTTTGCTTTTGTTACAGGCCCCACCCTGTATATTCTGTGGTACAGCTAGCAGTCTACCGGAAAATAAAGTAAACTAGTGCGCGAGCTTAAAGTATGGAAGATGATTTTTATGGGATAATTATTTATTGCGTGAACCGATTTTAACCATTTTTCCTCTATTTGAAAGCAGGTAGATACTTTTATTGTTATTCTGTAAAAATTACAGGTACAAATGGTACAATAAACACCCGCAAGGGCGGTGAAATTAAAAATGTAAATCTGAAAGGTTTTTATAAATTAAAAAAAATGTTTTCAAGATACGTGATACGTGTACGATTTTATTTTTCCTGTAGGTAATATTTATTATAATAGCCATATTTGGTAAAAAAATCAAAAATGTTCGTTGGTAAACTTCGGAGATAAGGGGGGGGAGGGCGGTATTTTTTTTACATTTTCCTTCAAAAAACGTTTTTTTTCCACAACAAAAAAAATATAAAAATTGTATATTTGAGCTTTTTCTAACTATATCCGACTTGACCTAGTTACTTGACATTTGCAGTTTGCCCCCCTTCCATTTTTGGCCATTTTCTATAATTAATATCTTATACTTTTAAACGAGCAATTCTTGTATATTTATTTATTTATATATTTATTTACACTGACGATCTCGGAAACCGCTCTAACGATTTCGCTGAAATTTGTTATGTGGGGGTTTTTGGGGGTGAAAAATCAGTCTAACTTATCCTTAGGTCCCGGAAAACGCGAATTTTCGAGTTTTCATGCGTTTTTCTTCGCGCGCCATCTCGTGTGCAGTAGTTGTACTGTTAAGACAGAATTCTTTCGGTCGATGTAAGTACTATTTATTGCAAACACTAGATGGCGACACAGGTCAAGGATAAAACGAATAGAAAAATACACTATTTGAGTTTTTGTGGCGAAATGCGCGCCATCTCGTGTGGAGTAGTTGTGTTGTTAAGGCTGAGAATTCTTTCGCTCGATGTAGGTACTATTCATTTTTGAACTAGATGGCGACACATGTCAAGGATACGAAACAGAACCGAGCGAAGCTCGGTCGCCCAGATATTTAAAAATTAAAAAAACAATACCTACTTTCAATTTGTGTTCACGATGTTCATAAATATTCCAAATTTCAAAGCGATAGCATAAGTAGATAGTTCTCGAGATATTTAGTAATGTGACAGAAAGACGGATAGACGGATAGGGTTCCGTACCTTTTTGGTACGGAAGTTATGGAACCCTAAAAATATGGACATACTCGGAGCAATACGTAACGCCCGTATCCTCTTAGGTTGTGACAAGTCCTCATGATTCCCATGACCAGAACTCGATCTTGAGAACAAATCTAACATGACTAACATGAGCTATGCGTCCTGATCATCCCCAGCACTCCCAGCAGTTCCACTTAATCAAAGGTCATTTGTGATGTAAGTCCTTGATTTTTTCATAAAAATACGAGTCACTATATTTTTTTTAATGTTTGTTTCACGATATCTCCGTCGTTACTGGACCGATTTTGAAAAAAATTTTTTTTGATTGAATGTATATGTATACAGATTGGTCCCATTTTTATCAGAACCCAGTTCTGATGATGAGAAACTGGAGAAATTGAGGGAACATATAATGATTTTTGTGTTTTTATAAGAACAGCATGCATATACGTACGGAACAGTGGCATTTCGTGTAGTGGAACTGCTGTTGATAATCAGAACGGAACTCCTTAAACCTAAACGGCACGCTTATAATGACTTTGGTATATTATAATGAACAGCTTGCATTTACGTTCAGAACAGTGACATTTGCTGCAGTGGAACTGCTTATGATGATCAGAACAGAACTCCTCAAATCTGAACGGCACACTTATAGTGACTTTGGTGTTTTTTATAAGAACAGCATGCAGATACGTTCATCGTACACATTTCTACATAATCCAACATTCGCAAGTACCTACCTTTCACCAGAACCCCAAAGGCGGCGGTTTCTTTTTCTTAAAAATTATTGATAACCAGCTTTAGCCCGCGGCTTCGCTCGCGTTAGAAAGAGACAAAATGTACCCTATGTCACTTTCCATCTCTTCAACTATCTCCTCTTAAAAAATCACGTCAATTCGTCGCTCAGTTTTGCCGTGAAAGACGGACAAACAAACAGACACACACACTTTCCCATTTATAATATTAGTATGGATGTCAATTCGACAATATCGGCTTTTGATAGGACAGTTCTTATATTGTCTGATGTTCTTCCTCGGACCTCAAATTAAGTACATTTTTACCAAATTCTAATTGAATTGTTTCGGCATGAAAATTTTCAGAATGGAAAAAAGAGAATTGAAAACGATAGTTGTTTTTATAAAATTGAGATATTTTTATTTGAGAACAAATAAATATATTTTGTTAACAGAAATGAAAACAAGTACTGTTAGTAAGAAAACAGCCACTTCAACTAGGAAAGCTCCGAGGAAAACCAGCCAACTATTCGCTGGTCGTCGACGTTCTAATGCGCCACTGCGGAGAAGGAACTACCGTAAGTCAATGTGTCTTAATCTCTTACCTCCTTAAAGCTCGGCCACAACATGCGCGTTTTGAGAGCGTAAGCGGAGCGCAATGATAGCGGTGCGCCGCCGGAAGAACGCTGGCGTTGCGCCCAGCGGACGCCGGCGGGATCTAACGAGCGCGGATTGCGAGCGGAATGCGTGCGAATTGCGAGCGGAACGCCGGCGTTCGGCCGACGCACCGCTATCATTGCACTCCGCTATCAAAACGCTTTAAGTGTGGCAGAGGCTTTATTCATAAATGTTCACTAAAGTTATCAAGCCGATAAAGTTCGTTTGTCCCTTTCTATCACACATATACGTCGGAAAGGGACAAACGAACTTTATCGGCTAGATAACTATTGTCCCGGATTTGTAAGTTCACATTTTTGACACATTTGTTTTGAAGTATGTTGTGATGTGGCTAAGACGTATCGTTTGCCAAATCTAACGATTAATTTTGAATTGGTGGAATCGATTAGGCCCTATGTACAAGGAGGCGCTTAAACAAATATACGATTCCTATCAACTTACTGAAATGTCATTTGAATCGAAATGACAGACTGCTACAGCACTAGTTTAAAAATAAAAATTAATGATAAATGACATGATAAGTAAATCCTGCGTGATAAATTAATATCGTAAAATACTCACTAACGAAGATCCGTAAAAATGTAACAAGTGCTAGATTATGTTTAAAGTAAGCGAAATATTGTTTTTAAGTACTTGATTTTTTTTTAATATTATTACAGGATTTTATTTAAAATTTCATTAGGTTGCGCGAGTTTACGTATTGTGCACGCAGTCATGTGTCAAAAAGAGGTTCTTACAAATCTGGGACAATAGTGCGCGTTTATGAATGGTTAATATGTACTTAGCTACAGATGTAGTGCGAAAAGGGTTTCCTTCGGAAACGTTCGTATTTGTCATGCTAGTTCAGTCAATGTCAGTACATCTTGTACTGAGACTGACTGAAATAGCATGACACGTTCGTACGTTTCCGTAACAATACGAAGGCAAATCTTTTCGCACTACATCTGTACCTACATGTATATTATCGTAGTACAATAACTGACAAGGGGATATTCACTGCATTTCTTTTACAGAAGGGTCCTTATGGTTCTTTTCCATCCTAAATTTTAATATTCTAACTTTCTCACAAAAGGGTGGCACATAACATAAAGCATATTACTTAGGGACTTTTCTGTGATAGCTGAGAAGCAATTTGGATGGCAAGCCAGCAAGCCACAGAAAGTTACCATGTTTAGCCATATAAACTGTTGACTGTTTAGTTTAATTGATTCATTAATTATTCGTTCAATTACTATACTTATGACACTACATATGCGAAAATGTACGAGTAAGTACATAATAAAATAAATATAAAGTAAGTAAAAACTTTCTTGTTCTACCAAAAATAAATATTAGACAGAGTGACGGGTTAAGAATTTCACCACACCGTTTCTTCCCGTGGGCACAGTATAATAAAGAGTACTATCGTACAGTATGGCCACTCCCGCTCCCCGCTGAAAGTGGCGCCCACCCCCTCTCGGTTACCTCACAGTTACCGCCTGTCAAAAACGCGAACAGTCGACCTGTCATATCTCACTCATACAAGCATGGTACGCGTTCACCTACACGAGCTTAGAATGTGTGCTAGGAACGCGCCTCTTTCATATATTTGATCGCCAGTGTCCGAGATGTGCCGTGGGTGTCGTAGAAGGGATATATGGGTTATTAAACTGTGGCGTAGGCGAGAGGATGGCAAGTGCTGGCAACCTGTCACTGTAATGTCACAATTTCGTTTTCTTTCAACCCCTTATTTGCCAAGAGTGGCACTGAAACTTGTGCGGTTTCATGTGCTCTGTCTACCCCTTTATGAGATACAGGGGTGATTGTATATGTATGTATCATTAAGTATAAATTAAGCCTAAGGTACGTATACTGAATTTGAATGTTCTCTTCTATATTCATGTTCCCTTGAACTTGATGAAAGATAAAACATTAACTTACAGTCCAGTTATTTATAATAAATAAAATAAATAAATGCGGAATGCTCCATTCAAACGCCCCCCCCCCCCCCTCCCCCCATTTTAGAGAAGTAAGGGGTTAGAAACAGACGAAAAGTAGGCTAAGTATGTCGCTCTCCATCTCTTCAACTATCTCCCCTTAAAAAATCACCTCAATTTGTCGCTCCGTTTTAACGTGAAAGACGGACAAACAAACAGACACACACTTTCCCATTTATAATAACTAGCTTTTGCCCGCGGCTTCGCACGCGTTAGAAAGAGACAAAAGACACCCTTGAGTTCTCACACCGGTGTTGCCCTTAAGCCATCTTGGATGTCGCTTTTTGTGGGCGCCCATCTTGTGGGGACCGTTTAATTATTAGGCAGGCGTCCAGTTTTTTATCCCATAGCCCAGTATTTAATCCATCACTTTCATCCAATAGCCCAGTTCATTTTAGGTTATTCCATTAACTCTCAAAATAGTCCTTACATCTTGGCGGGTGTTGCCTCTGCATGTGTCCCATGTGTGTCATTAAAGTGTCAAAAGGGGTTCTACGCGTTGGCTTCGGCCCCGCGCACGCCTCCCAAAGGTCCGGAACACCATTGTTCCGTGATGGGAAAGACATACAAATAATAAATATATTAAATATTACTTAATTAATTATGGGCGAGCAGCTATGCAGCTGATGACCCTATGTTACACAATGTCTCATGATTTACTATCTTATTATTTAAAAGCCCCTTGTATATTATATTAATATTAAATATTTATAACATTCAGTTCAGTTTTTAGTTCTCATGGCATCTGTCCATTGGGACAATTTCGCCAGCGTCTAGGTTGTGGGAGCAGAGAATTCCTTTGAAGGTCTTGATCGTTTTCTATCGAGTTCTTGATCGGTTGAGAGAGCTATAATCCTAAGGGAGGAAAAAAAAGAAAAGAGCCAGAGTTATATAGAGGGAGAGTTGGAGCCCTTGGGGCAATAACTTAAATATTTTTAGTTACTCGAAAGAGAGAGGGAACAATATATCATGAGAAAGAGAACTGAGTATTCATAGTTTGATATATTTATAACATTATATGTAGTACAAAGTATGGATGGCATTTCATTTTGTTTTGTGTCACTGCCCATTCCAAGCAATGACAGCAACTGATATAAAAACTACTTATCTATTTACCTATTGGCAAAGAGGATCGAGTATTAAGTGGTATTTGGTGGTATTAAAGAGAGTTACTGTCAAAGTAAAATGTGTAATCACAGTGCATAGACTGCCATCTCTCGACACAGGCTTAAAACTTTTGAACCTCAGTTTTGACAATTTGGCCCATATTCTTAGCTTGATATGTTTTAAAATGTCAAATATTAATATTAACGCCATCTAGCCGAGCGTACCCCAAAGGTGTATCGCCATCTAGCTCACCGTACCTTTTTCTGTATGGTTTTGGGGTACGTTTTTTTCTTAGGCTTTATCGGTCTATACGAAGTTATATAGGTCTTTGCACCTCACCTTCAAGCCTCTTACACGGGTAACACAATTCCAAGCAATTTACATACCATTGCCACATTTGCTCCATAGTTATGCCTATTGAACAAACGCGGCAATGGCATGTAGATTGCTGGCAATTGTATTTGCCCGTGTTAGTGCGTTTTCACATTATCCGATGCGATATCGGGTGTAGGACCGATATCCCAATAAGCCAATAGCCATATTTAAGCCGTCATCTTTAATTTTTGCCATTGAAATCCGATATCGGATCGGATAATGTGAAAACGCACTAAGCACCGTATAGTGTACCCACCGCTGTTGCAGATAATCCACGCAGGGCAGACAACACAACACTCATCGAAAATTTGAAAAATATTACTCAAGGCCATGCAAATACAAGCTCAGAAACAAACAACACAACACTCATCGAAAATTTGAAAAATATTACTCAAGGCCATGCAAATACAAGCTCAGAAACAAACAACACAACACTCACGGCAGACAACACAACACTCATCGAAAATTTGAAAAATATTACTCAAGGCCGTGCAAATGCAAGCTCAGAAACAAATCCACTAGATAAGGAAAATAGTACAATCGCAAAAACAACTACAACTACAACTAGTAGTACAAAAGCAAATAGCACACAAACGAGCCACAAAACTAAATCAAACAAAATCAAACCGAAAGCTTCAACTCCGGTGACTATAGACAAATGGCCGGCTTTCCTATTTAAATCGACTTTACGGATATTTTTAGAAAGAAGCACTCCCTTGCCCATACCCCTTCCAGAAAACAATGCATTTTGCTTTACAAATCCCAGAAATGCACTGTGTCGATCTCCTTAACATATTGTTTTAATTTAGAATTACTTATAATTATTAACAAAAATGTTTTGTGAACAAGGGGCATCCTTAATTACTTATTAGTCTTATTACGTATCTTGTAAATAGCGAAATAGTACATTACAAGTGCGAAAAAAAGGGAAGTTCGAACTGAGTGGCTATAAATTAAAACACGACCGAAGGGAGGGAGGATGTATCGTACCGATCGTACGACGTTTTTCGGTACAGGGAGCCGATTTTTGAGTCTCACGGCGTTCGAATTCAGAAAATTGTCACTGAAAATAATAGGCAATTCACCGTTTTCAACCGGTATTTTAGTGAAAGTGAGACTCAAAAATCGGCCCCCAGATGGCCCTCCGAAGTTTCGACCTGACATATATAATGAACGACTTCTCACACTAGTGCGTAAAAAAACTCCCTTCGGTCGTGTTTTAATTTATCGCCACTCGTTTCGAACTTCCTTTTTTACGCACTTGTATCGTAATGTACTATTTCAACTCCTGGCGATTTAAATCACTCCCTTCGGTCGTGTTTTAATTTATCGAACTTCCTCTTTTCCGCACTTGTATCGAAATGTACTATTTTGGCAAATTTTGAACTTGGGGCTCTTATATGTATCTAATAACAAATTGCTTGTTAGCAAAATCGACACGAGTTACGAATTTCCTTTTCGCACGTGTATCGTACGACGTTTTTCAGTACAGGCCCCGTAGCCGAATGGCATTTCTCCGACGCCAAACGAAAACGAAACATAAGTAGTCCGGCTCTGTCGCGCCAACACGCAAGAGCGATAGGGATAGATATCTACTATCGTTTCGTTTCGTGAGCGTTTCGTGAGCGTTTGTGCCATTCGGCTAGGCACCCTGAATGAGCCTCCGAAGTTTCGACCTGGCATATAATGAACCACTTCTCGCACTAGTGCGTAAAAAAAACAACATATGTACTGAAAAGGTCTTATTTTGATAAATTGGAAACAGATCATCACTCAAATGCACTAACAGGTCGAGTGCATAATAAGTGTACCTACCTAGATATTTTTCTAGCACGAAGAATGTGACATTCATTAGTGGCTTCCTTTCGATATTTAGTTCAGCGATAAGTTACATTATAATATGTCATTAATTATTATAATTATGTCATTAATTATTGACGTGGCACTAAATCTTGAGTAGTTGCATGTGCTCTGCCTACCCCGTTTAGGGAATACAGGTTTGAATTTATGTGTAGGTATACAGAGTGGGGCCTGTAACAAAGGCGAAGAATTGAACTCTAGGCTATTCTCCTTATACTGATCAACATTTGTTCGGCGACTTTTAAAAATAACTTGTATTTTGATTTTTATAACCCTTGAAAGTTTTTTCTAAGAGGTAATGTATTGCGAATTCTGTTAAGTCTAAAGTGTGACAGACAACGTCAATGACAACAATAATGGCGTACATTGAAGCTAATATTTATTTTGTATGAAAAATTAAAAATTTAAAGACTTCATAATTTTTAAAAGTCACTGAACAAATGTTGATCAGTATAAGGAGAATAGCCTACAGTTAAATTCTTCGCCTTTGTTACAGGCCCCACTCTGTATAAAATTAACATTTATACCTGATTTATACAAATGTCACATGGTTAAAAATAAATGGACAATAATAATAAAAGGAACAAAATTTTAATAGTTTACATAATTTCTTACATGATTATTCAAAATTTTAGAGATTATTATTAGGGGTAATTAATTATCGATAAAAGGATTGTCGATGTTTTTATTTTGTGAAGCACTTACAACTTGACGTTCCTGCCAGAAAAATATCTAGGTAATTATATAATTATAATAATAAGTATATTGAGTACATGTTTTTCTTAATGATGTATTTTTATTGCAAGTGTGATGAAAAACATTGTATAACTTGGGATGTAAATATATTTTATTTCAGTTCACTTATTGCATTTTTTTGTAGTTTAATTATTATCTTAGGTACAATAAAATAACTTTAAAAAAGCGCTGGTAGCCTAGTGGTAAGAGCGTGCGACTTTCGATCCGGAGGTCGCGGGTTCGAACCCCGGCTCGTACCAATGAGTTTTTCGGAACATATGTGCGAAATGTCATTTGATATTTGCCAGTCGCTTTTCGGTGAAGGAAAACATCGTGAGGAAACCGGACTAATTCCAATAAGGCCTAGTTACCCTTCGGGTTGGAAGGTCAGATGGCAGTCGCTTTCGTAAAACTAGTGTCTACGCCAAATCTTGGCATTAGTTGTCAAAGCGGACCCCAGGCTCCCATGAGCCGTGGCAAATGCCGGGATAACGCAAGGAGGATGATAATGATGTACAATAAAATAACTTCCACCTTCAGTAGTGACACTCGAATCCCTAACTCAGGATTACATTTTAGAATACCTCGCTCTGATCAAGCCCCATAGCCGAATGGCATTTCTGCGGAGTTTCGCGTCGCTATTATTTTTCCCAGAGTCAGAAAACCGTTGTCTATCACGGCATATATTCCTTCCAGGGCACTAGGACTAAGTGTCAAAATGTCCATGGGGGCAATTGCCTATTTAACAACCAAATGTTACGTAAATTGATTTATTTTTATCTTTAATCGATTGAAAGTTTTGAATGGCACCTTTTACAAACTAAAGCTTGAATTTACAATGATTCTAGCTAGTACTTTTACTAACTCTTAGTCACACCTATATTTTAAATAATACTTCTAAGTTCTCTTTACTTATACTTTTAAGTTCTCTCTTAATGTGAACTTGTGAACTTATCGCGATCGATCGAGGGACCACATTCTACATGCCATTTTTTCCTATTGAGTTAGCAGAAAGGAGTCACAATTAATGAAATTAGTTTTACAAATCTTTTACTAAGAGTAGTCATTTACAGAAGTTGTAAATTTGAAGTGGATTATGAAATATGGATACCTGTGAGCGTCAGAATGGCGGGTGTACATCAAGCAATCCGTGTGTGTGTGGATTGAGTGAGCACCTTCCGAAAATAAAAAAAATATGCTGATCATTTAGTAAAAGTTCTAAAACAATTGTAAAACGAATCTCTGAATTTGTAAAAAGATAAATCAAAAGATACAGCCATTAACATGTGCTCACTCAGTTCTCACAAAATACCAACGAAAACAGTGAATATATTCATTTAACATATAATATTTATATACTAACATTTAGTAAAAAATAGGCCAACCTACCTCTATAAATATTAGATCACCTAGTGACGTATTAAATTTTTTACAAATAGTTTCTTATGCTCACTCAATCCACACACTTTTGAAAAGCCGAATTTTGATGAAAAACATAAGATTTAGACCGCTATTATATGTGTATAGTTTAGTAAAAGTGAAATGGGAATTTGTAAAATACAAAACGAACCACTAACGTGTCAGGTTTTTTTATAATAAATTTTTGTAAGTGCTCACTCAGTCCACACGTTTTGAGAAAGTTAAAAATGTAAATATCTTACGATTTGTAGCACCTAAGACACTCGAAAGTACTTCAACATTTAGTAAAAATTTTTACTAAATATCCACCATCTAATATTTTATATTCGTTGTCTGGTTTTAAAGATATTCAGATATAACTTTTCTCATACAAATGTATCAAGTAGGGTGACCACACTATGTCGGCTCCTGATTTTCCCCACCTTCCCATTGTCATATTGAGATTGGGGAGTTTCGTTCAATTTTGATAATAGTTTACCGGATTTGTAAGTGGGAGCGAGAAAAGAATAACTATTTCTCGCTCCCACTTACAAATCCGGTACGCTCATCTGTTAGCGCGATTAGATTACCAGGTTCTGGTTTCTTACTAGTGAAGTATTATATTCTTTGTTTCTTACCAATTATCATTCATGTCCTTTTTAATGCATGCATGTCGATATGGTTATTATCCTGACGTCGATAAAAATTACACAATACACATCATCACTAGGCCAAGATAATAACCTAAAAACAGTTTGCAGATGGATAATTAATATGGTATTAGTTTAATATTATCAAAATTGAACGAACGAAACTCCCCAATCTCAATATGACAATGGGAAGGTGGGGAAAATCAGGAGCCGACATAGTGTAGTCACCCTACTTGATACATTTGTATGAGAAAAGTTATGTCTGAATATCTTTAAAACCAGACAACGAATATAAAATATTAGATGGTGGATATTTAGTAAAAATTTTTACTAAATGTTGAAGTACTTTCGAGTGTCTTAGGTGCTACAAATCGTAAGATATTTACATTTTTAACTTTCTCAAAACGTGTGGACTGAGTGAGCACTTACAAAAATTTATTATAAAAAAACCTGACACGTTAGTGGTTCGTTTTGTATTTTACAAATTCCCATTTCACTTTTACTAAACTATACACATATAATAGCGGTCTAAATCTTATGTTTTTCATCAAAATTCGGCTTTTCAAAAGTGTGTGGATTGAGTGAGCATAAGAAACTATTTGTAAAAAATTTAATACGTCACTAGGTGATCTAATATTTATAGAGGTAGGTTGGCCTATTTTTTACTAAATGTTAGTATATAAATATTATATGTTAAATGAATATATTCACTGTTTTCGTTGGTAGTTTGTGAGAACTGAGTGAGCACATGTTAATGGCTGTATCTTTTGATTTATCTTTTTACAAATTCAGAGATTCGTTTTACAATTGTTTTAGAACTTTTACTAAATGATCAGCATATTTTTTTTTATTTTCGGAAGGTGCTCACTCAATCCACACACACACAAGCAATCCTGGTGTGGTATACGTTCATACATGTGGAAGCACATTGCGAGCACTAACCTTAGGCAGTACTTTCACCCTTGAGTAACCATCCATTAGCTAGAACTGGAAGTGCACCCGCCAACCTGACATCAGAATGGCGGGTGTCATTAATTTCTTAAATATCTCTGGAGTTCAAAGAGCACATTGCTCGAATTTTGGCGCACATTTGGCACATTGCTAGCACTAACTCCTGACGTATACCACACCAGGATTGCTTGATGTACACCCGCGATTCTGACGCTCACGGATACCTGACATGCACAACTGCGGGTCCACCTTTTTAACCTAATGTAACTTTTGAGTGCCTACTTTTACAAATTATTGGTTGAATTTACAATCGTTTGAGAACTTTTACTAAAGACTGACACGTTCAAAAGCTCGAAATTCTAACGTGGACCCACAATGGGAACGCACATACGTCAGACAGAATGGCGGGTATCATTAATTTCTTATCTCTGGAGTTTAAAGAGCACATTGCTTGAATTTTGGCGCACATTTGGCACATTGCTAGCACTAACTCCTAAAGTATACCCCACCAGGATTGCTTGATGTACACCCGCCATTCTGACGATCACACCGGGGAACACGGTGTGACAGGGACAGGGCTTATAACCAGCCCAGTGTGGCAACATGAAAGCCTGATCGTTCAGACCAATGTATCTTATATGTACCCATCACGAGTTGAGCCCGATGACGAGAAGATTAGGAAATAATAAAACAGCACAAAATTTTCATTACTTTTATTACGATAAGAAACCTAATTTTGACAATTTTCTGTTACTATGTTTAAAATAGCAATCTTATCTATATTGAATTTTCGTTTCAAAGTCAGTTCCCAAAAACATGCACAAAGATAATTATCATATTCATTTAGTAATATTGAGGTAGTTATTAGTTTCAGAACTTATACCAATTAAAATGGTTCTAAAAATAACAATAATCAAAGAAAATTTTGGTGAAATTTGTGTTCAAACACTGATGTTTGAACGTTTATAACTGATAAAATGTATGTATATTGGACCTTAATACGTTTATGTCAGAAGCAACAATAACAGCTTCTCTATCTACTAGAGCGCCGTCGCCGCCGCCGCCGCGCGGCGCTCTCCGGCTATGTACGTACATTCACATACATACAAACACTATTAGCTATAGACTCGATGGAACATCAATATATATTAAGATTGAAGGGAGTGTAACATACGAACAATAGATTGAGTGCTCCACATCCCCGCCAAGTTACAACAAATACAGTAATAATATGTAAACTAAGTTAGGTACCAAAATGCAATGTGTGCTCGACTTTTTCCGCTAAATAACGTTCATAATAAAATTGTATTATTCCATTCACAGACTTTATTTATAAAATACAATCATGCACATAAATGAAATTGGTAATTCTGTCGATCACACACCAAATGCACAAAACAGTGATTACACACACATGAGAAAGAAAATATGTAAATAACAGTAGAACCATCGAACAAGGATGACGCTGTATATCAATAGCAAGAATGACATGTAAAGTAATGGACGCGCCGGCGCGTGCGGCAGGGGTGTAGTTCAGTCTCGGGCCGCGCGCCGCGCGCCGTCCGCGTCATACTCAACTTAACACTACTTCACAACGATACAATTAATCAACTAAAACTATTTCTGCAGCCTAACACATTACAAATCATAATGTACCCTCTTTTTATATTTGGAAGGAATAAACAACATGCCTGTATATGTACACTTTTCCTGTCGTGAAAGTAACCGTACATTTACTCCGATGGGTCGCTGCCGCCGATGCGTCTTGTGGCGGGGCGCCGGCGTCCAACCGCGTGGCCTGACGCGCCCGCGCCGCATGTCGCATGAGCGACCGATATCTTTTGTCCAGTATAATTATAATAATATGAACAATACTTGTGTATTTATTATTATGATGATGTGAATGTTACACCAAGATGAACGTTATCGAATCAACACATAATTAACAGCAACATTGAGAATGCATACATTTCCCTACAATGGGATGTGTTACATTGAAGTATAAACTGACCTAACACCATGACTAATAATTTTGCATTTTGAATTTTGTAGTCAATTTAGATTACAAATCCTTATTAGGTAAATCGAGTCACCAATAAACATGAATTATTTTACATTTCGGCAGATTGAACGTATCCAAACTTTTGCCGAGCAGAAGTTTGCACGACACCACACAAAAACACGAAAAGGCCAAACAACTACGGATAAAGCAAAGTCGGGGATCTATCTTTGGCCCTATAGCAGGTGGGCATCTTCTTGACTAGTTTCAATAGTTTTTCCTCGATATAATTTGATGAAAAAGTAATGGGACTAGTAAAGATTACACCTAGATATTAATTCTAAATAATGTGTCAGCACCCTTAACAACTCTGATGTCATGTATTGGAATGTATGATTAATGCTGTCATTTTCCTCTGAATAAATACCGGCAAAGGAACTTCGTAAATTGTTAAGCGTGCCGTAATGTACAAGCACGGTGAATATGTGGTCAGTCGATGAGTTAGCGACATTCGGTTCTCAGTTCGCGCTGCCCGCGTGTGCACCGACTGTTGCTGTCCCATCAACGCGACTCGGTGTCTCAAGCTAGACGAGAACTCCTCCGGTTAATCATTTTATTGTACACCAGCGCGCAAATAAAGATACAAAACAAATACCTATTCTCTTTAACACAATCAACGTATTTACAAATGCTCGCTACTGCACTGCCCTTCACGGAATTCATTAGTTTTCATACTTTGCAAGAACTGCCAGCTCAATCAGTCAGTTTCTTCCTATTGTTAACTGGGCTAAGTCCTGATGTTTTTGGTGTGCCAACAAGCAATACTTTGTATTGATTTGTCAGTCTTTCGTTAATTACTAGACTGTGTAAACTCTATATCAAATGAATTGATAACATTAAATAGCTATAGCTGTATATGCTATGTAGTCCAAGGTTTACATGTCAGTTGCGAATACTCTCCGGTTTGATGGTGGAGCTCGAGGTTTCTGTATCACTGTACAAGTTACCGGTGAGTAATCAAGTAAAGTCGACGACCGTACACAAGTATTTGACACGGAAGCGAATACTTTACATATACCAAGCTCTCGGGAGCCACGCTCGCCTCGGGCACGCGTGCCTGCACTCGGCGCAGGCGGGCGCAGCTCCTAGCAGACAGTCTTAGTGGTACAAGGGTGTGTTTTATTATTACATGTCTGATGTGTAAGTCTAATGTTACAACCTTTTAACGTTTCAGCATAACTTACAGTCGGCCTATCTATGCACGGGAAAACCTTGTCGTCCGCTCCCTCAGGCGGCACGACGAGATTAATCAAATAGTTCTCGAACCATTGTACGTGATAATGATAAGTACCGCGCTCACGGTGTAAACCGTCAGTTCTAAATAATACTGAAACGCCACAAGGGCCCATGCCAAATGTGAGATTATTTTCAATAATATGTGGAAGCATTACAAATTATTTGTATCAAAATGAATTATGTCCAATAGGAAGATAATAATTTAGTTCATTGTCACCATGGGCTTATCACCATAGGAGAAACCTTTTAGCAACAGCGTTCAGGAGGTTATAATATTTTAGACAAAATGAAATGAAAATTATTTTAATGCATTTGGGATATTATATCTAGTTGATAAAAGAAAGCAACCTAAATGAAAATAAGAATGTTAACATTCTTTTTGCCAAAACTTCCATATATTATTATCACAATTATAAATATAAATATCTTAGCTTTCATTAATTTTGATATTATTCACTTAATCTTAATATCTCATAGTTAAAATATCTCACTTGGCACAATAGTAACACAAATCGTACATTTCAATAATAAAACATATCACGATAGATTCAAACAATACGCTTCCACTGGCACCATTAAACGCTACGGTGTCTTCTAAATTCTCAAAATCTTTTACCATAGTTTCATACAAGAAAACATCATAAAGCTAACAAAGACAAAATTACAAAGAAAACGATCAACAAATCACTTACAAATTAAAACTCGTACGTTTAATCCTTACTTTCCAACAATTACTATTATATCAAAAATATTTATATCCATCATAGGTGGATTTATCATCACCGTGGCAGGGCAGGGCGCGCGCGCCGCCGAGGCCACGCGCCGCCCTGCGCGTCTAGTCTAGTCAAGGCTGCGTCGCTGCCGGCCCGCTGAGCCGGCGGCCTCTCTTTGGATTACTACTTCGCACCCAACGCACACGTTCATAATCATTGTACAACATTCTTATTTGCATGCATGCACAAATGCAACTTCTGTATCGTTTTAAATCATTACAATATACTCGCAAAAGCATCTGTCTGTTCATTCATTGAGCCTCCTCGGTAAAGCCATATCATATCATGTTTATATCCGTTCCTAGTCGGTTTGTATCCCACACACCCTTTAAATAATATTAACAGTGTAGTGATTATAACAGATTAATCTATTATTTTATAACAAAACAAAATATTTACTTCTCGTTTGTATAATAATGGAGTGATAATATAGCTATTGTTAACAACATGTGTATATGTATAGAGAACATAATCATTAACTATTGCGGTATATGACAACTCTTTTATAATGTAGCAGAATAACATGGTATGAAAACTATAACAATAAACTATATGCGCGGCATTAGATTCATATACTTAAGTGGCACTATATCGTTAAGAAAATAGTGTATATGAATAGTATATATTCAAATATTAATCATCAACATATATAATCCCGGGGTAAAAATATGGATTTATCAATAGTTATTAATTACAATTCACTACAATAATATCAACAACAACATTTGGACACAATATGTTGCCAACACAGCACAGCCTGCCTGCGCAACTGTCAGTCAACTCTCGTAGAACCTATCAAGTCAGCAACTTGTTCATAGTTTATTATGAATATATCTAGCTACGACGTGAGTACCGTGAAGTCAGAGTGGAGGCGACCAGCGGTACTCGGCAGATGTGTCGGCGAGGCCGGCCGCGGCTGGCGTGGAGCGAGGGTCGAGGCGGTGAGGCGGTGAGGGTGAGATGGCATGTGGGCGCGCGGGTGGGGCGACGGCTTACTGCTGCTGCGCGGGCGGCGGCTGCGCGGCGCGGCGGTGGCGGCCCGGCGCGCTCGCCTGCGCCACCATCGCTCGGATGCGGCGCTGAGCCGACTGTGGACAACACTAAACATCAGCAACCTCGTGTCATTTACCAACTACCTATTTTATTAAATTACATCTGTGACCAATCCAGAGCTATAAAAAACTTCTCATTCGCATATGCCGCAATTTTCTTTTATTAACACTTCCATTTACATTTTGAGTCAATTAAGAGAATGCCATAGTAATACTCTTCAAAGCAATTCTGTCTGGGCATTCTTCGTCACGAACATATAACGTTCAAGGTTAAAGTTAAATTGTAGCTAGTTCGTTCAAATATAGGTAGATAAATTCGTTTTATTCCATATTGCATAGGGAATTTCTCTGCATCACAGCAGAAATAGCATCAGACATATCTAGATACGGTCGCTAATAGATAAGTAATACATCAATCAATCATGGGCCACCGCATCTACAATAACAGATGATTTTTTTGCAGCGACTTTCACGAGGTATGTGCGCCGTCAGAGATCGGAGGTACGGCGCACCTTTTCCTACAACACAACATTAATACATACGTAATACTATAATGGTCGACAAGTACTCGATTTTAACTATAAATGTAAATCGCCACTAGAAATTCTAATACAGACCTTATCCAAAATAAGTAACAGTAAAATACAACCAAGATACAGTTTCCGTTGATTTTGGTTTTCTAATGGAGTTATTAACAAACGCACTACAAGCCTCAAATAGGCACTGGTCCTACCGCGAGCTAGTAAGCTATGAACTATCGGCTGTAAAGACGAACTAAGGATAAGCACCTCCTTGCAAATAAAAGAGACACGGTGATATTGATAGCTCACCGCTGGGCGAGTAACTGTAACCATCGCCGTGTCTCTTTTATTTACGCGGGAGTGATTATCCTTTGTTCGTTTTATAGCCGATAGCTCATAGTTTACTAGCTCGCGGTGGGACCAGTGCCTTAGCTAATAATCTTAAATCGTATTCCATTATTTTGACTGTTTAGTAACAAAATAGAACTAGTTGAGACTTTAGATCTTTTATGAATTTTTCGTTTAATTGATAATATAGAAGCTAAAATTTAGGAAGTTAGGCTGTACTACCTATGCTTCACGAATAAAAAACCGGCCAATTGCGAGTCTCACTCGCCCACCAAGGGTTCCGTATTCGTACAAACTTTCAATAGTTTAAATAATCTCATGTTTCACAAAATATTATAACTAAAGACTTGACTAGAAGTATAGCCACATGACAGTCCAGCCCGCGCGACCATATTCCGGTCAACCGTCCGGGTTTTTAAGCGACGCGCGCAGCGCGCTGCGCATTCACAACTTTTTACAAAAACGTCTGTATCTTCTAAACTACACAAGGTATAGTTAAAAAAAATACTTCGGTATAAATGAACGTACAGTACTTGAAATAAAATTATAGTGATAGTAAAATATGTATGATCATCACTACATAGTATAAAACAAAGTCGCTTTCTCTGTCCCTATGTCCCTATGTATGCTTAAATCTTTAAAACTACGCAACGGATTTTGATGCGTTTTTTTAATAGATAGAGTGATTGTAGAGGAAGGTTTACATGTAGGTATAGTACCCGTGCGAAGCCGGGGCGGGTCGCTAGTATACTATAAATCAAGGTTAAACTTATGTAATCGAAAAAAAATGAAGAAATTTTTTATTTGACTATTACTTAAATTACAGGAAATTTTGAGCGATGACCCCCTTTTTTATTACGTATTAGAGAAATATACTATTTTACCTTTATAATGATACCACAACCAACACATACAGTTCTCATGAAGATATCCAAAAAAAATTAAACAAATTCAAAATCAAACACAAACACGCGGAGTTTGACAAGGCACTGCCGAATTTATTTTTTCATTCACTAAGTAACGAACGTACACTGCCATCTATACTTTTTGTAGCAAACTATGTAGTTAGGCTACGTTATTGTATCAAGAGAATAAGTATATAATGCCGCAATATTTCGCTAGATGTCACTTTAATCAACTGTGTCTCCATCCCCTCTTTTGGATAGTAAGGTATCGTAGGACTGTCTACCGGAATTTTTTTTTTGATACTATGCTATCGTAGGACTGTCAAGTGGATATGTACTAATGAGCATTATTGTATATAGCGCTATCTCTCGGTGAATTCGCTAATTGGCGCGACCTGTATAGTATGTTGGTTTTGTCAAGGATAACTCTTATAATGTTAACCGATTTCAACAGTTTTTACTTTACTTGAAGGAGTATCTTACGTAAAATCTCGTATTAATTTGAAGTACTATATATGTCGGGTAGTTAAATTGAAAGATAAAATCTGAAAAGTTTGTTAATTAAAAAAATGTTTTCAAGATACTGGCACGGTTTAATTTTTAACCCCCGACGCAAAAACGAAGGGGTGTTATAAGTTTGACGTGTCTGTCCGTCTGTTTGTCTGTCTGTCTGTGTGTGTGTCTGTCTGTGGCATCGTAGCTCCCGAACGGATGAACCGATTTTGATTTAGTTTTTTTTGTCTGAAAGCTGAGTTAGTCGGGAGTGTTCTTAGCCATGTTTCATGAAAATCGGTCCACTATATCGCGGTCGGGGTTTTTTCAAAATTTTAATTTTGTGGTTAGGTTATTCCTGTAATATTTAACATAAAACCAATTTTTCGTAAAATGTCCATAATTTTTCGTTGGTAAACTTCGAAGTTTCAATTTGTAGAGGTTAACAATGTTTATTCATAACTATTCCAAATTTCAAATCGATAGCATAAGTAGTTCTCGAGATATTTAGTAATGTGACAGACGGACCGACAAGACAGACGGACAGAGCGGCACCATAAGGGTTCCTTTTTTTTGTACCTTATTGGTACGGAACCCTAAAAATCACATGTAGTCACAAAAGTCCAATACCACGTCAACACAAACATGAAGACCAAGAAATGCTCTACCAACTATATCCATTTATGACATTCGCAAATGTTGTATGCTTCAAACCAATACGAAAGTAACACTCACCTATCCAGTTGCCAAAAGCCATTTATCACTAAAGGCCTTGGCCATAATGTAGAGCAGTTTCATTAGCTCATTGTGAAGTATTGAGCATACTCCTTTACGCGGTTCACCCGGCTTCAGGCGGTTGCTACAAAATGTCAAAACCTTAGTAACGCCACACTGTGCCATGATAACAAACAATGGATTTCGCATTGCGCTATATAATTCTATACTTATCTTAGACACGATTTACAAACAATCTTCAACACTTACAATTCCTTTTATAATATTTGTAATATGGTTGCATACATAACATGTGGACTTTGTGACTACATGTGTAACTTGCTATTAAATTACACAATTCTAATTTAGAAATGAACAATTTCGCAGTGCAATATTCGGACACAGTATCGATAACCTGAAAATGTGTATCATGAGTGCATCAGTCTGTTTACCCAGCGTGGCGAGTTCTTATTATTAATAAATAATAAATATTTGGTGCGTAACTCAATTTCTAAAATTGATTGTTTCAACAATTTTTGAGTAACAAAAAATATCCTAATCAGACAATAAATAGACAAGTGAATAAGGATAAGGATAAACAAAAGGAAAGAAAGGATCGCACCTGGACGCTGTAGAAGGGGCCGACGATGTGCACGGTGGTGTCATGGTCCTGCGGCGGCTGGCCCTGCTGCTGCGGCTGCTCGGGCAGCTTGATGAGCGAGCCGGTGACGCGCTGCAGCTCGCGCACGTTCTGCCCGCCCTTGCCGATGATGCGCCCGACCTGCGACGACGCCACCACGATCTCCACGGTCAACCGCACGTCATCCGAGCCCGACATGAACCCTTCCTCCCGCATTTTCTCGAAAATTAGGTATTGAGCCTGAAAAGTAGTATGCTCTACTTTATACATCATATTATACAACTAACATAACGTATCTGACATCATAGTATGCGAGTAGTATCTCTATTTCGTTAGTGTCACAAGTGAAAGCATCACACATAAAGACTGTATCGTTAAGTATGAAGACAACTTTGAGTAGCCGTATTTATTTGCTATTATATGAATATGAATATGGTTTAGACAGTATTGACTTAATCCTCCCGAGTACCAATTACGATTCCGGACAAATGCTACTAGAAAATTCACAAAGTGCGTAAAAGACGATACGATTGCGAAAAAAAATTGTATGGTGCGAACCTCAACGACACATGATCCACAAAGCAGAATATCTGGACATAGTCTAGCCACTGTTATTTAAAAAAAATATAGTTCAGGATCTGTGTATGGCGGCCATTTAGAGAATGTGGCATGGTGCTTACTCTAACTCCGACTTTGATGTCGAATTTGACTATCATACATTGTTTATATCGATCTGGTTTAAGCACTGTTCAAACGCCATGAATATAGGTCCTTATTATATAGGTTTATTGTATAGGTCCTTAGTTATTTTGTCACCCATTGTATGAGCCATGTTGCTTGAATCAAATAAATAAATAAAATAAAATAAATAAATAAATGAATGTCAATTAGACTTTGGTCTATGGCTAATTATTTTATCTGTTTCTCTCATCCTG